>NC_047108.1:70884260-71188543 GCF_902500255.1 Thalassophryne amazonica
CCATAACTAATTATTATGTGGACTCTCTGATCAGCCATGAAAGCGACGATGTCCTTGCAGCGACTCGGTTTTCAGCGCCCGGTTCGCACCCAGGCGGCCCTCGTCCGACGTCTCTAGTACCGGAGTGTGCCGACTATCCTTCCTGCAGCTTCGCACCCAAGCCTCCCGTCTTCTCCACCTCCTGGGCCCCCGTGCACTCCCAGTCATCAGTGGTTTATCATCCATACAGTCACCAGCCCCACTTAGGCACAGACTCGAGGTATATGCGCTCATGGCTGGAGCCGATATCCGGCGCCGTGCCTTTCCACGGCTATGCGGGGAACAGCCGCCACTACGGGCTCAAACCCGACGCCTTTCAGGAGCACAGCAGAGCCGGAGAATGCCTTGGCTCCAACGGTCGATCCTACCCGGATTATCTGTACTGCTCATCCTCTGACATGCGAGACAAGACGCAGCAGAATGTCCCCTCTCCCGAGTCGGAGCTCCTGGCTTCAGGAAAACATAGAGACGAGAAGCCGGAGCTCGATCCGAGTAAGTTCAAGCTCCTAATCGTCTTTTACAAGCGGGTGGTAGTTTGCATTGTGGTGGTGTAAAAGTGCATTAGCCTACAGGCTTCTAAAGGTAAAATTATAGCTGGTTCATCCTCCCTTTTCTGTTCAGCCCCGAACCGCATCTGCTGGGGTGGGGAGAGAGAGAAGAGAGAACGCTTTAGGAACTATAAAAGACAAACGCTACCAGGCTCATGTTGGGGCTGTAAAACCAAGAGGCTGTAAAGTCAAAACATCCCCCTTCTTCTTTTTTTAAAAAAACATTTTAAAAGGACGCAAGATGTTCTTAGCGCACATGAATCAATAATCAATACAGTCCCCATATGGATTATTTTTACGCACCAGTTTGGATCCTGTGCCACGAAATGCAGCACATCAAACAAATTCACGTGTGTGTGTGTTTTTTTTAATATATATATATATATATATCCCCATCCAGTGATGTTACATCATATATAATTTATTATAAGAATGTAACAATTATATTACAGATAATAATGATCCAATGATCTTCTAGTCCAAAACAAAATTCACTCCTGCAGCTATCTTGAGGAATACTGGGACATTCTCGACGACTTTCACCCACGGACCTGTAAAGGCTTGAACCTCGGGTCGTTTTATGGGCCAATAAAGTGAATAAGCGCATTGAGTATTTTACGACGGTGTTACTCACAAGTTAAGAGGACAGAGAGGCAAATCAGCGGAAGAGTCACATCTAGGAGCTCTTTAAGTTTATTATAAAGCGGCCTCTGTGACACAAAGTAGACTTAGTTATCAGAATGTACTAAGAGTCAGAATGTACAGTTTCTCAAGTGTCAATGTTTTGGAAAATAATAATAAAAATGTCTGATGGTGGTTTTTATTTGCAGATAACCCGGTGGCAAACTGGATACATGCCCGTTCCACAAGGAAGAAGCGATGTCCATATACAAAGTACCAGACTCTGGAACTGGAAAAGGAGTTTTTGTTCAATATGTACCTTACCAGGGACCGCCGGTATGAGGTGGCTAGGGTCCTAAATCTGACCGAAAGACAGGTCAAAATCTGGTTTCAGAATCGGCGAATGAAGATGAAGAAAATGAACAAAGAAAAGAGCGACAGCAAAGAACAATAATGTGGACAGAAGAAAAAAAAATAACAGAAACCACTCCAGTCACATGGACAGCACATATATGACCCCCGACTCGCCATAATCATCACACTGTTGGATTTTGTATTAACCTTAAAGTCGAGATTGTTTGATCTTGATTGTATTCTTTTATGATGCTCACCCTTTAGAGGGGAGGAAAAAAGAAGAGATAAACGTGTTTTAAAGAGACAGTCCTATTATGTTTTCTGTTATTTTCATGTTTCTTTGTACACTAGTGCGGGTTTTTTTTTTTTTATTATTGTTTTCTTCACGGTAAAGCTGCCCGCAGAGAGATAAATACTTGAATTCTTTTTGAATTACACAAACCCATAATTTAATATGTGAACGTTTCCTTTCATGCTCTATTTCCTTTGTACGTTCTTGTGCAGGTGTAGTATTTTGTACAGAAGCAGAACATGTCCGTCTTGTACTTTTTGTGATAGTTGTTATTGCTGTATTTTGCTATTTCTTTCATTTGATTGTAGTCTCATTATCGAATGTAGATTTTAGGTCATGCAAATATAAACATAATCACTATAATCGCTTGTATTGTGTTCATTGTGAGCAAAAGTTTATGCACACAAACACAAACAGCCTCATTTATCCCATTACTTAAATGCAGTGCCAAATTGGCGCACCGTGTGCGTTTTTGCGCACACGGTGCGCCAAGCTTCCTAAATAACACGCAATGTACATTTATCAAACAGGGTAATGCAATTATAATGTCCTGTGTTTGATTTTTTGGTGTTCCTCCAAGTAAAGCTGAGGCCTAAATAAGGTTCGCCTTTGCAAGTAATAGCGATGTAGTAAAAGTGTTGCGAGCGAATAATTCGTGAAGCAGCGTCTCTTTAAAAGCTGTTATGCATTTTTTAAATTTCATTTTTGGTTGTATTTATTTTATATTTTCCATACATAGTTATGAATATATGTTAAAAATAAATACACAAGGATATAGTCAAAATCTGAAAGTTTACACCTGCAGTTAAACCACTCAAATCAAATGTATATAAAATAAGACATAATAGAAAACATTTACAAAAATAATTGAGCTGCAGCAGAAATGCTTTATTCCATATAACACTTTAATCACTTTAATAATAGCAGCAAGTGCTGATAAAATATATATAGTTCATGTGCTGTGTTTATAGCCTAAATTATATATTTTCATGGTGATTTGGCTAAATTTGTCGGTAGGAATGCGGTCAACTCTGCGTAATTATGAGCCAACGCTGCACATTTTTTTTTTAAATAGCGAAGTTAACTCACACATACTTTTATAGAGTTGCTGGTTTTGTTTATTTATTTGTGTTCAATTTTAATAAACCAAATTCGGATACGTTTGAGCACGAGTTAGAAGTGAGTTCCCAGGTTTGGCATTTGTTTCCTGGGGTTGGTCGAAATTGCCTTTTTGTGGTGCCAAACAATACAGACAGGATGCTGTAATTTCAAAGCCCAATCCAGTGCATTTCCGCACAGCTCGGGAAAAAAAAAAGGCCAGTTTTACAGCCCTGCTGGAGCTCGGGTGTTTGTCTCAAATGCAGACGAACAAAGCAAACTCGACTAACTGGCTAGACGTCTGGGCTAAATTGCTTTATGGTTTTAATGGAGGGTGGTGGTGGACTCGTTCAAAGGAGAGTCATGCGCACCGGGCAGGAAACCTTATTTATTTTATTTTTTTTTATTTTTTGTTTGATGGAAGAGCAGCAGCAGCAGCCCTCCTGTACTATATCACATGAGAGGTCGAGCTGCCTGTAATTAGATATAGGAACAAGTTAATCATAAGCGTCGTGTATACAAACATGAGCTGCGCGCACTGTTGTCTTTTCCATAAAAGCAAACTGGATACAAACGAGACATCAAACACGTTGACCAGTTTTTTCTCCCCATTTTTTCAACAGCACAGACAAACGTGCAATGTTTGCACAAATGTGGAGACACACACCACAACTGGGTCTGATTGGTGGATTCAGTTTTGTTTATAGACTGTTCTCAACGCTAGATGACGCTGTTGATCCACGTTTTGAGCAGAGTGTCTGCGTTAAAGGGCTAAAAAAGAACAGCTTCTGTGGCTTGGCTGAAAAATGAAGAGTAACCTATCGATGACAAAATGACAGATATGGTCACACACCGCATTTTGTGTAACAGACCACAGAGCAGCACTGCAGAATGCACTGAGCTGCTCGAGTGTGGCGAAAAATGATTCTTAAAAAAAAAAAAAAAAAAAAAGATTTATTTTCACGTGTTTTTGTAATGTCAGGAAAATGTGATTATTTTGGTCACTTACTCAGTTAAAATCCCAATTATTGTTTACTTCTAAATTAATGTTGGGTATTTTCTTGAATCAACTGACATGCTCTGGCATTTTAAAAATGACAGTATGTGCCAATAAAAAAAAAAAAGATAATTTAGCTCAGACTGTTTTAGGAAATTGGCACAGTACTTGTAATTACATTAAATTAGTGCCTTTGTTTCACGTCTGTGCGTTTATTTTTCACATAGTAAATTTTAATATTTTGTGAAATTGTTATAGCAAATAAACAAATAAAACAAAAAACAACATCAAGGACGACTCAGACACAGTAGGAAAATAAATCAAGTTTAATAACAAATTGAAAAATTGCACAAGTGACATACACAGTAGTAGTAGTAGTAGTAGTAGTAATAATAATAATAATAATAATAATAATAATAATAATAATAATATAAGATAGTGTACTGTCTGAATCAGCAATTCAAAATAAGTGTCGACGTGTGTACAATGATTGGCAATCTGCATATTTATGGAGTGTGAATGGTCTATAAATTCGCCCAGTGCGCCTTTCATATTTTACGATGATGCGTATAAAACGTCAGTAACCCCACAAAACCCACACTGGCATATTTGGAGAGAGCGCGTGCACAACTATTGCGCTGGGAATACGGGTGCTGATTACAGCTAAACATCCAGTGTAAAATTTTATGAACTCTCCAATGTGGGAGATTTACTGCTTATCCTCGTAGGTTTTACGGGGTCAGTAAGTAGCACCTCGAATTCTTAGACTTTATACCCGATGACACTGAGGAGGATGTTTTTATTTTATATAGTGATCACATAACGCGCGTACATGACACAATGTGTTTTTTGTTGTTGTTGTTTTTTTTGACATATAATCTTTGTTGTTTTAGCAACACTTTGAACATGGAGCATCGGCGGAGCTCGTAAAATGCCAACAGTGTGAGTTCATAGCCTTTAATAGGCTCTTGACAGAGTAAAATGTCACCTTATTGCGTCTATAAACACAATGCATTTTCGGCTCCACACGTCATATAAACACCAAACTACACATTTGCTCCATGTTTTATATAATCTCTACACAATTTAAACATTTTAACATATCAAAACGGGGGGTTGTTACAAAGCTGATATCATTCAAAGACTCGTGTTATGATACGAGCAACTTTTGTCAAGGTGGATATATATATATATATATATATATATATATATATATATATATATATATATATATATATATATATATATATATATATATATATATATATATATAATATGCGTAAGGCCCACGTCTGACCGCGCCGTGGAGAGATGAAGGGGGTTGAAGAGGAGAGGGAGAGGGAGGGGGAGGAGGAGGGGGGTGCCTGTGGTGGGGGTGGTTGGGTGGGAAGCTTTAAAAAAAAAAAGGAAAAAGACAGAAAAGAGCAGCGTCTGTGACTGTGCCCGGCGCGCAATAAGCCATCTTTAACCTGAACTGAGGCACATGTCCTGAGCCTGGGAAACACTGACGGCTGCAGAGATCCGGCGAGAGGATCGGTTCAGACACAGAGAGCTGCCGTAGATTGTCCAAAGGGGCAGCGTTTCTCCTAGTTCCGGTTTGTCTGCCTGTGCGCGCTGTGCGAGCTGGGACCCCAAACAAAAGGCTGCCATCATCCTAAAGGACATATTCTGCTGCGAGAGAGCGCGGGTGCTTGATGCAAACCAAACATGAGCTCTTATTTTGTTAACCCTCTTTTTTCCAAATACAAAGGCGGCGAGTCACTGGAGCCAACTTACTATGACTGCAGGTTTCCACAAAGCGTTGCCCGCAGCCACACGCTGGTTTACGGACCGGGAGCAGCCGCACCGGGCTTCCAGCACCCGTCCCATCACGTGCAGGACTTTTTCCACCACGGAACCACGGGGATCTCCAATCCGGGATACCAACAAAACCCCTGCGCTCTGGCTTGCCACGGAGACGCAACGAAATTTTATGGATACGAAGCCCTTCCGAGGCAAACGCTTTATGGTACCCAGCAAGACGCGAGCCTAGCGCAATACCCAGACTGTAAATCGTCGAGCAGCTCTAACCCCGGAGACGGACAAGGCCACTTAAATCAAAACTCCTCTCCCAGTCTTATGTTTCCTTGGATGAGACCCCACGGTCAGAATCATACAATTATTTCCTCTATCTCTCTCTTTTTTTTTAAAAATTTCTGTCTGTGTTGCTCTGAGCGCGCCTGTGCGTCACCGTGTGTGTTTGCGTGTGTCTGTGTCCTTATGTGCTAAATACGTCTGAGGATACAGGAGTGTGTAAGTATAAAAGCAAATAAGAGAGGGACCATAACATGATGGGGCAGATACAACCTGTTTAATATGCGGCTGCGCCTCTGCAGCGCGTGTCCGTGCAGGGCTGCGTTTAAAAAGTGTCTTTTAAACTCTGAAATGATGAGTACAGCTCATGACACAAGCTCTTTGAAGTCAGTTATGGTTCTCGTAAGATATTTCACAAAGCCTGTTCTGCTCTAAGGCTCTAAGGGAGGAGGATGAATAATAACAGTGTTAGTACACTTCAGTCACTTCAGAATTTGAAGGTTTGTGGGAGTTCTGTGACCCACAGGCCCAGAGTGGCTCACAGTCAACTTTAATAACTTTTTGGAGATAAACCTGATTTTCTTTACACACACACACACACACACACACACACACACACACACACACACACACACACACACACACACACACACACACACACACACACACACACACACACACACACACACACACACACACACACACACACAGGTATAAGCTTCACCTTTGTCAGCCTCCTCACGTGTTGCTGCAGTCCTTCACTTTTTGCCTTCAGTTCCCTCTTGTCTGCTATGGTGTGCATGTGCGTGTGCGTGGACACAGATTGATTGTGCAGATTCAGGTGCAAAGGAGGAAAACCACCTTTATATTATGCATATATAAACTTTCACAAAGAAACTTAACACAATTTCCCAGTTATTGATCGATACATAGGTAAATACAACTCAGTCTCACAAGTTTTTTTTCGTGCATCCGTCACGAAATAAGTAAAATTTTCGTGACGGTATTTTTTTTAATGTTACTATTACGTATAACAAACCCTACCCAATAGATTAATGTATATTTTGTGATGCTGAATCACGACATGATATATGGTAGGAAATACAATATCTCACCATAAACTCACCATTTACCCACTCAGACAGAATCCAAAAGTGGAAACGTTACAGGGAAAAGTAATAAATATATGCACTTAAAAGACAATTATATACACACTTAAATGATATTGTGAACTTGTTGCTATGTGTTTTGCAGTATCATTGGAAAATAATTATATATATATATATATAAACAGATTTTTGGCCCTTTTTGTGGCTTATATATGTTTTTATATATATTTTGTTGGTGGGAAAGTGTTGCAGTTAACCTCTGGCTTTATTTCATTGAAGCCCCAGGAAGAAGGAATGGGAGGCAAACCTACAGTCGCTACCAAACTCTTGAACTGGAGAAGGAGTTTCTCTTCAACCCTTACCTGACGCGCAAGAGGAGGATCGAGGTGTCTCACGCCCTGAGCCTCACTGAGCGGCAGGTGAAGATTTGGTTTCAGAACAGGAGGATGAAGTGGAAAAAAGAGAACAACAAAGACAAGTTTCCGGGTCAAAGAGGAGAGGCCGAAGTGGAGGAAGAGGGCAACGAGGACGGTGAAGGAGAAGAGGCAGAAGAGAAAGAGGCGGAAGAGAAAGAAGAGAGCAAGGAGTGATTTTATGGTCCTTTTTATGGTTATATGGCTGAAAAAGAGAAAAAAAGAGGTCCCATAAACAGTCACAAGAAGGCAGAGTGCGTCAACTTTATGACCACCCTTTCATTTTGCCAAGAGGAAAGAGGAATCCCATCGATATTGCTGTCATAAATAGGCAAATTTCTCCCCTTTTCACAGTCATCATGATTTCCATTTGGACTTCTAGAAGCTGCTCAGACTTGGAGCAAATTTTCTTTAATAATAGAACTCTTGCCCTGTAAAAACAACAAAAGAGGGGGCAAATCAAAATGCATGTTAGATTAAAAAAATGGCTTAGCTATTTTTAAAAAAAAAAAAAAAAAACAATAATTGTATCAAAAAGATAAGTCAGACAGTGTTGTAAATAGATAACAGCCTACATTTAAAAGAGTGTAGACGTCCTTTCAGCAGCTGTAGGCCCTAATAAGTGTCCAAACCTTTTATGCAGCAGTTACACCGACTCACAGCCTAGAAACAAGATTTTATTAATATGATTGTTACTGTTTTACACGTTTTCATGTGAATGGCCTGAACATAGCCATTAGACATGTTCTTATTATGATTTTTTTGTTTATTTGTTTGTTTATTCTAGGATTACCAGGGAAATGCAATCGTTTGAAATCCTTTGATGCTACCTAAAAAACAAAAAACAAACAAACAACAACAAAAAAAAAAAAACCTGGGGAAATTGCAATAGAGATTTCTGAATATAGAGATTTCATATGCGTTTATTTGAAAGTGTGATATATCAATTAACCTTATATTGTTAAGTTATGTATATGTAGCATTTACCCTACATACAATATACACTTATGGGAAGAGTTGAAGTCTTGGAAAGGCGATTAGCTCTAAAGCCAAGCAAACAGTTGTGAGATTGTACCACGGCACTACCTAAACTCAGAGCGTCGCCTTTTACACAATTTAGATTCTTATGTTGTGTGTCGCTCTGTTTTAATTGCAAGCTGGTATTCACCCCCCCCCCCCCCCCAACAACTAAAACTGCCTATAACGCACATTTACTGTGTAATACCTGCGACAATTACAACTATTTTAAAGTAAGGGATTTTTTTTTTCATTTTAATGTGCTGGTGATATAGCGTAGTTGTTTTTGCACTGAATATAATCTTTATGTACGTCTTGTTATATATTGATGTTAACAATATGCTCGTTTCCTGGTGTTTCTCCTGTGAAAGACGGATTTGTGTGTCCCCGCTATTGTTGATGTAAAATCATGAATAAACAAGATGGTTCACGATGATTTTTCTCAGATTTTTTTTTTCCCCTTCTCTGAAGTCACACGTAAACACAACCTGTGCGCGTTTTTTTTTTTTTTTTTTTTTTTTGAGCCGGACAAACGAAATAATCATCTCTGTTTTATTTTATAATATATATATTTCAATCTCATATGAACTTCTCTATTTATGACCTTCATCTTACATAAAATTTGACATAAACATGTAATCAACGTTGTTGTTTTTGATGACGCTTGGATTATTTTTTTTTCTCATATTTGCGCCATGGTGCCGGCGGGTGGGAACAGATTAAACATCCGCTTGAATAAAGTTTCCCAGTTTAAATTTATTCCATTAAAAACTCGCCAGACGTGCTGTTGAAGATGTATCTTTTACCTTTTAAGGAATCCTTTCACAGCATGCGCACTCTATGAAGCCGGAGCTCTATTTGATTCATCCTCTTAATAAGAAAGTTCATATCTTCAGGGAGGACAAGAAGCTTTTCTTAATGAATCTTGAGATGAATGATGGCTGTTTGAGATTAGATGAAACAACATCTGGCGTATTATTTTAATAATCTGACTAAATAATTGCAAAGCTTTGGGGAGGCGTCATCATACTGCAGCATGCAGGTGTTTTGGGGAAACTCAGACAAACCTTTGAAAAGCATCACAGCCAAAGAGGGTGAAGAAAACACCTTCTGCCGCTGTTTGCACAAAGAAAGAAAAGAAAGGTTCCACTTGTATAAAGATAAATCTGTTTCTTCTCCTGCATTAAAAAAAATGCGCATTGACACACTAAATTTTGCAGAGTAGAACAGACTCTCTTGCATTTAGTCCTACTTCAATCAGAGTTAAATAAACTCTCGTGTTAAATCAGTTTGATCAATGTTACATCAAGTGCTCAACTCTAATAAAAACTACTTATACTATGATGGAGTTGACTTCTTTCTGTGATTTCATTCAATGCCAAATATATGAAAATTCAGTAAGGTATATCTTATATATTATATTCCAATTCTAAGGTGGAACTATGCCAGTATACAAAGGTATATCTAAATATCTAAAAAGGAAGCGTAAAATAGGAGAGTAGAAAAGAGTAGAGTAGAGCCACTTTATTTAACTTTGTGCATTCCCTGCAGAGTCTATTTTACTCTGCAGTTTACTTTGCGTCTTCTTGATTTGCCTTTACGCTGTTAGTAAAATGCGTAATATTTGAATAGCAGTTTTCCACTAGTGAGGTTCAATGTCGTTAATCCATGAAGCTGTTTTAGTTTGACACATAGTTAATATTCAAAACTCCTGCTTTGATCTTTTGTTTTGTTTTTGTTTATATATATATGCGTGTGTGTGTGTGTGTGTGTGTTTTTATGTATGGGGTATGGGTTGTGCATACCATGTAAATGGGCAAACTGAGGCCTAAAGGGAGTCTCGTTTATTTGCAGGAATGCAATTCCCTTTTTGCATATTCATTTATTGGTAGCTTCTACGTGTACTGTATTTTTTTTTAATTGAAATAAGACATAAAGAGAAAAAAATATAAGGAGCAGCATTTTCTATTTAAGTTTTATTTCCGTCCTAAATTAACTGATAACGCATTGACTAAACTTTTCCAAAATAAAATGGAGAGGAAAATTAAGCATGACCTGCTTATTCTTATTCTCTCTTTCATCTTTCTGAAATATACAGCGTGTATTTCTTCTTTAGTTTTACTTGGACAAACACAGCCTGACAGTTTCCTTTCGAATGACTTGTCAAAGTCATTCTTTTCCTCGATATAAGTCCACAAACCAATTATGTCCAGATATTGCAGATCTGCTCTTTAGTGCCTTTTTTTTTCTAAATGAAAGGTCGCTGCGTAAAGGCGCAGCCTTTTTTATTCAGGGTGTTAATATTTCTCTTTTTGCGTGCGCGTAGCCTTTAGAAAATTCCGGATGTGTTCCTCACTTTGAGACTTATTCCACTCGGACGGGCCTTTGTTTGTGTGTGCGTGTGCGCGCGCGCGCTTTGACCAGAGGGATGACATTAAAGTTTAGTGTACCTGCTGTAAACTTTATTGGCGGTAGAAAGGCAGGAATCAGAGGACGCCTTTGTGCTTCAGTTTGGGGAACACGGCCTGTAAGGACAACATGCACCAGCTCATCCAAGTAGGTAACGCAAATTATTCAGCTTTATATTCTTAATGTACTGTATTTGCTCCAGTGTCTTTTTAAAGCGCTTAATATCCGGAAAAATTACATTATTTTCAGTTTTCTCTTTCATTTTTGCTTTTTTTTTTTTAATTAAATACAAGCTGTCCTGTGTTTACATAACTCAATTAAATATTTCATATGTGAAGTTGCTGAGCGCATTTTCCCCAAAAGCGTTATTCTGCGTTTGAACCTTTTTTTATTTTATTTTATTTTATTACAGCACCTGGCTGTCTTCTTATTACAACATTTGGAAGATGATATGATGTTTTCTGTGCACAGCTCAACCACATTTCTTCTTTTTTTTTTTTTAAATACGACATTCAGTTTCGTTAGTTTTGGCTTTAAATTTCATTTTCATCTTGCGTTCAGATGACGATTTATCAGGGAGTGACAGTTCAACCTGGGATCTGCGTAGTATCATGTAATCCATCCTGAGATCCAGTCAGAGGATTCAAATATGAATGGGTGACCTTTATTATGCATATCTTCTATTTTTTTTATATTTGTCTATGGTATATATCAGTTATCCCAATTAAGATTTAATTGGTCATCCCCCTTTCTCTTTGCTTCTGTTTGTTATTTACACTCTTTTTAATTTAATTTAATTTATTTTTGTTTGTTGGCGTGGCTGCATCTTGGCGGACAGTCTGTCCACTGTCCACCAGGGGAACTGTCACATTTAACACATCGAAATTATGACGTATGGTGAAATTAAACAGCATTATTATTGTGGGTGGTGTGGCCATTTATAGTTTTGTGCAAACGGGGAGGGGAAAAAAGGAAAGGGAAAGATGGGTGCAAACATTCCTGGTTGTTAAAATGAGAAATTTACAGCTGAGTAATAAAAGTTTACGACTGGATCCTTCCTGGGATTGGCTGCAGCGAGCCACGTGGCGCACGCTCTATGAACATGAACTTTATGCTGTTGTCTATTCTCTGCTCCTTCCCTTGTATCAGCAGCGGACTATGCCTGAGCGTAGAAACGTATTTTTATTTCACTTATTCTCGCCTTGAAAAACAATATAAATTAATAAAAATCGCCGCACGTTCAGGGTTCGATCCGATCTCCGACTTCCTGACTGTGGGATCTTTGGGACAGTCGCCGCCTCCGCCAGCCGCTGTTTATCCCCTCCGGAGGCAATAAAGCTGAGTCTGAGAAGGGAAGGGCAGCAAACAAGCCTGAGAAAACACTTTAGCCTGCAAACAGAAAGACAGGCGTGCCTTCCTGCGCTGCTTTTCACCGGGATGTGAACAGCTCCAGACCCACAGTGCGCATGAGATGTGCGCTCTGATGACCCCTTAGCTGCTGGTCGGACTACTGCACAAACTGCACAGATCATGTTGGGGTAAGATTACACTATATCCTTTTGCTCTACTCTCTCGAGTTATTTAATATGTGCCAGTTGGCTGCTTTGAAGCGCAGGTTTGGTGTTGTTGTTGTTGTTGTGACCTGGCCTGGCCTGCAGGCTGCTGTAAGGCTCATGGAATTATTGGTGATCGAGCAGCGCGTAATTGTTCAGTGATCGCTTTAGCCTGTTGAGCCTTTGAGAGGCGCTGTGCCATTCTGTCGTGTATGGATAGCATCCTGATGGCAAACTTTCTCATCACTCATCGGCCCTCCTGACCAGGCAGTGACAAATTAAGCACAGAGCTGCCTGGTGCACGGTTCTTCCCCCCCCCCCCCCCCCCTCACTTGTTTGTCAGTGTGTACAGTCTGTGCCAAGTGCTTGAATAATAAGCAATGTCGCGCACGCGCATGTGCAAATGCACACGGTGTGACACACTGGGTATCTGCCGGCAGTGCCCCCTAGCGATCTGCAGTGTTTGCATGTTGTTTACAGTTGCCACTGCGTGCTTTTCACTGCGGATGTCAGCTGATAGACCGGCGGAGTGCATGATGGACGTGTCTGCATATATATATATATATATATATATATATATATATATATATATATATATATATATATATATATATATATATATATATATGATGCTGCTCTATGACATAATCATTGAGGACACCATGGGAGGCAGTATGACATTTTATTTCAAGAAAAAATTACACAGATCACACTGATTTGGACACTTATTAAACATTTTAATAGTTGAAATTAGAGACTGAACACGCAGCACTTTCATATGTCCTTTTTACAGTTAAATGTTCAAGAAAAAAAAAACAGATAGTGACGCAGATGGGGTTGATAGGCAGCTTTTTGCCACTCCCACTCTCACAAACACACATATGAAGTGCAAGACTAGAAAAAAAATGTTAAGAATAGTCCATGCTATGGCATCCAAAAACAATTATTAAATACTGCAGGCAAATTAAGACAGCTACAAAGTAAACCATCTCTTTCTTTCTTTCTTTTTAAACAAAATTCAGCACAAAGGTCTTTAAATAGTATTTGCTGCAGAGGCAAAATTGTGTGTGTGTGTGTGTGTGTGTGTGTGTGTGTGTGTGTGTGTGTGTGTGTGTGTGTGTGTGTGTGTGTGTGTGTGTGTGTGTTAGTTTTTTGTCGAGTGAAACACAGGACTGCTGACCTTCAAGAGGGGACAGAAGAAACGATTTTGTCACACACATCATTTCTCTCTGTCTCTCTTCTCACACACAGTATCCATCCATCCATCCATCCATCCATCCATCCATCCATCCATCCATCCATCCATCCATCCATCCATCCATCCATCCATCTTCTATACCTAATTATTGCAATTATGGTTTGGGGGGGGGGGGGTCTGGAGCCTATCCCAGCAGTCATAGAGTGTGTCTGTCGCAGGGCCACATATAGACAAACACATGCACACCCGCATGCACACCTACAGCCAATTTAACGTTTCCAATTCACCTACCATACATGTCTTTAGATCTATCTATCTATCTATCTATCTATCTATCTATCTATCTATCTATCTATCTATCTATCTATCTATCTATCTATCTATCTATCTATCTATCTATCTATCTATCTATCTATCTATCTATCTATCTATCTATCTATCTATCTATCTATCTATCTATCTATCTATCTATCTATCTATCTATCTATCTATCTATCTATCTATCTATCTATCTATCTATCTATCTATCTATCTATCTATCTATCTATCTATCGTGTGTGTGTGTGTGTGTGTGTGTGTGTGTATGTTGTGTGTGTTAGTCTTTAAAGTTTTATAAGATAGCATTACCATGTTTTCCTTTTTCCTTTATGAAATCTTGATGGCGCAATGGATCGTGTCTGCTGCTGCCCACATGCCTATAGAGAGGGAGAAAGAAAGAAAAAGAACGAGAGAGAGAGAGAGAGAGAGAGAGAGAGAGAGAGAGAGAGAGAGAGAGAGAGAGAGAGAGAGAGAGAGAGAGAGAGAGAGAGAGAGAGAGAGAGAGATATGCTGGATTTATATACCATTTGTTGCTAAATGTTCCTTGAAAAAAATGTCTTTCGTTTTGTCCTGGTGTTTTTAAAACCAGATCTAGGTCAGCACCAGCTCCATGAAGTAATGAATCTATCCTCAACACCACATTTAGAACCCCACTTACAAATCCCGACAGGGCCAAAAATTTTGCCTACTAATGGTCATAATTTATGATGTGTGGATCAACATGCGCTCATTGGGAAACTGCTTCCTGAGTGCTTAACGAGCATAAAGTCGAACACTTCCGGACATTAATTGGGCTAGTCTGCGACAGTAAAGTGCGTATAGAGGGGCTTTACATTGTTAGCACGTGAATTACTCCTTATTAGGAACGGTTAGAAGCGCAGGACAAGTAAAAGCATCGTGGGCTGACCGCGATTTCCCCCCCTGTGTGTTTTTAATCACGGTGGAAAATGTACAACTTCTACAGGTTCCACATATTTAAACGCTGAGTCATATTTTGAGATTTTATCTGCAAAATAGAATCCACACTATTATGACGTGTCTGGGCCTTATGGTGCTCCATATAGGAGCAGCCCGTTAATGACCGGCCTTCAGCAAAACCAAAGAAAGTCTATTTAAAGCAGATCTCACTGTAATCCACCCCCGATGCCCAATAAATAAATAAATGAATGGAAGAAAAATAAATAAATAAATAAATAAATAAATAAATAAATAAATAAATAAATAAATACATACATACATACATAAATAAATTAATAATAATAATAATAATAATAATAATAATAATAATAATAATAGCGTTGCGCATTAAGTAGACTACTCAGCAGCGGCTATTCCTGAATGAATTATTAATGTCAAATATGAATGTATATGGTTAGTATCCTGCTCTTGGCTGTTGTTATTTAATAGATAATTTTCTTCTCAGACCTTTCTCATTCTTTCGCTCTTCACTGGTCATAATATTCCTTTAAAGGTCGTGGAAACGCACAGCAAAAGGCTCCTTTCTGCATCAAAAGCTCGCGCACGAGATTTGCCTCACGGGCCGCAATAAAACACTAAAACACGAGGGAAAGAATGACCTTTCTGATTCTGCACAGTGGCACAACCTCTGCTGCATTCCAGCCTCTCCAGCCCACATGGGCTTTTTTCTTTCTTTCTTTCTTTTTTTTTTTTTTTTTTTACTGTGGAGCCTTTATTTTCGCACTAAACTTTATGGACGAGCGCGTAAAAAGCTGAATTATTTTATTTTATTTTAATTTCATTTAATTTATAACGAGACGGACGCAACGGCACATGGTTTTAAAGATTGAAAACCGTTTCGCAATTGACATATTTACTTTTTGTCAAACACGGTATAAATACTTTAAATGGGACGGTTTTCTAAATAAATAAATAAATAAATAAATAAATAAAATAATAAAAAAACAACAACAACAACAACAACAACAAAAAAAACCTGAGCACCTACTGCCACTATTCCATCAAAATTTATGTAACTGCAAATAAATAAATAAAAATAAACAAATAAGCTTTTTGGTGCACTCAAACCTCTTTTAAATTAAATAATTTCCTCACTGAAATTGATTCTACATTGCATCCAGTTTAAAATATCTGTAAGTTTGTTTTTCACGTGAAAAACTAATAATAATTCCAGTCGAACGACACTGACACGTTCCATCCTCAAACGTTTGCGTCTTTTTGTCTCAAATTTGTGCACCTCGGATGTCGCATATGGCCACGACAAAAAGGTGAAGGGAAACTTTTATTGCACAGGCCACTTCCGCCTCTTTGTTCTTGTCTCTTTTATGGGCTATTCAACTCTCCCAAACAACAGACCAAACACTGCTGTACGTTTTGGCTGCAACTATTCACCAAATCAACGATGCGCACCAATGAGGAGCGACCAGTGTATATTTTCACTCTCTCCATTGATTATTTTGACCTGTTGCGATCAGTCAGTGTAAATATAAAACACATAAATTGGATTTTCAGATTAAGCATATTTGTTTATTTAAATCTGTCCAAAACACACAAAAAATCCCACCCTGCTTATATTCTCCGATTAACATCTAATATATCATTAATTTATCATGTGATTTGACGTTTGAAGGTGCGTGTTCAGTTTACTCCGGTTTTTAAGCTCAGAAGTAATTTCCAAACCCTTCATTTGCTGTTGGGATAATTACTGGTTTTCCTCTCTGTGTGTCAGAGGAATGTCGAGGTATGATAACAACAGGAAGAAAAAAAAATGAGTGAACATCTGCATAAGTATTTTGACTTTTTTTTTTTTTTTTTTTTTTTGGCTGTAATTCCAGAGTACAATTCTAAGATATATTATTATGAATAGAAGAGTCTGCATCTGAAAGGAAAACTGTTTACTGGAACTCACTGTGGGTTTTCATTTACTTATTTATTTTTGCTTGACGCGCACCGGACAAGCCGCATTATTGATTAGTATTTTTTTTTTCCAAGAGGTTGGCACAGATTGTAGATGTTATTCCCACTCTTTTTTCCCCCCACCTTTTTACGCTTGCACATGCTTTAATTTGCACTGCTCGCTTTGCAGGGCTTTGCTGCAGAGATACTTGTTAGTGAGCTGGGGATCGTCACTTGTTTTATTGCCCTCACAGAAGAGACACCATAAACGCATTCTTACAACCTACTCCCTCCCCCAGTTCACAGAAAGGCAAAAAAAAAAAAGGGGGGGGAGAGCATGGAAACTGTGCACATGCCAGATAATTCATACACAATAGAAACATTAAGATCATGCTGGAAGGTCGTCGATATGACCGAGATAAACAATAAATGCTAATATGTGTTTGAGTGTAAAGGCAGCGTGCGTCCTGCGGGAGGAGAACGTGCGCCTCCGCAGTGGTGTTGTAAAAAATTAAAACTGAGGGAGTTTTGCGCTTTGACGCACACATACACCAAACACGCACTTTTTGCAGCTGTTAAGTGTTGTCATTATTTCCTAATTATTATTATTTGCAGGGACTTGAACACTTTAATGCAGTATTTTTCCTCCTCCACGTTGAAGAACAACATCGATGTATTCAATTTCCACATTTCCACATTTCATAATGCGTCATCATAAACTTCAAGAATGTCTCTTACGCGTGCAGCCCCGCAACTCCACGGCGTGTTTATCGGCATTTAGCGCTAATGTTCAGGCTGTGAGCTAAAAGCTACAGTTTCGCCTCAACTCCTGCCTTTCAATTGGTGGAGAACGGTCAGCTGACGTTGTCATATTGTCTCTCACCGAGCCAAGCCTCGGCTATAACACTCGCGTTTGTGCGTCTTAACCGGAGATTGCAAATTAATAAAATTGAATCCTCAAAGAAGTAGAGCCCAGTTAGAGGAGCAGAAAGTCGATTTAAAAAAAAAAAAAAAAAAGGAAGAAGACCTTGGGAAAGGTGTGGTTGGTTGACAGAGACGGGGGGAAGGAGATTTACTGAGATTGAAAAGAGACCGATAAAGAAGTGGGGAGAGTTGGAGAGAGGGTTACAAAGCAAGGTATGAATTCTTATTTCGCAAACCCGTCGCTCTCCTGCCATTTATCCGGTGGTCAAGACGTTTTGCCTAACGTTCCCCTAAACTCCACCACCTATGACACAGTCAGACATTTTTCGTCGTACGGCGCTGCTGTGACCCAGAATCGGATATATGCACCTTTCTACTCCCCTCAAGATAACGTGGTGTTTGGATCTGGCAGGGCGCAGTATGAGTATGGATCCAACGTGTTTCTCCAGGACAAGGACGTGCTGCCCAGCTGCAGACAAACAAACATGGGACTCAACACACAAAGCCACATTGCTCAAGAGTACAGTTTGGATCAAGGAAGAGCAGGAGCCCAGGAACAGAAAAGCAACATCCCGATCTACCCGTGGATGCAGCGAATGAACTCACACAGCGGTGAGTTTTACTACGACAAATAAATTAAGGAAATGGGCCAGTTTTACGATATGTCTTACCAAGAGAGTAAGTTAGTTTTTATGGCCCCATAAACCATTACTGTATCCCCTCGACTTGTAGACGGGCCTTTACATGTGCAAACAAACAGCTTTCATTTTAAGAATGATATAGTGACCACAACAAGTAAAGTGGGGGGGGGGGATGCTTTTCATTATTTTAAATAATAAAAGAGAGGCGACCTTCGGGGATGCTCCTTTAAATCTGCTCTTCATCTTGCATCTGAATTACAATCAGGATTCCAAAACTTCTTCTGCACTGCTCTCCCCCTCCACCCCCCCCCCCCCCCCCAAACTCCAGAAAATATTATTTTCTACATGTTTCCCCTTTTAATCGGTGAAATTAGTGACTGTTTTCCATCTGCTCCCTGCAGGAGTGGGCTACGGGACGGACAGACGCAGAGGACGTCAGATATACTCTCGTTACCAAACTCTGGAGCTGGAGAAGGAGTTTCATTTCAACCGCTACCTGACCAGGCGCAGACGCATCGAAATCGCCAACGCGCTTTGTTTAACGGAGCGCCAGATCAAAATCTGGTTTCAGAACCGGCGCATGAAGTGGAAGAAAGAGAGCAACCTGACCTCCACGGTGACTGGAAGCGAACAGACAGGAACCTCACAGGAGGAAGAGCGCAGTGGCGCGGGGGAAGAGGAGAAAAAGGAGGACAAGAAGAAAGAATAATCATCATCAAAATAATAATAATAATTATAATAAAAGATGATGACCATGAAAACCCAACATAACTACCTAAATTAAAAAAAGGACCTTAGAGCGGCTTCACTGCATGATGGTTCCCCCGCAGCTCTTCTAATACATGTCGACCACATGATTGTTCAGAATAAATCCAAATTATTTCAATTTATTTTCTTTGCAATGTCATGATTGTATTGTGAAAATAAAAGAATAATTAACTCCAGTATTGTTTCCCATGGCAGCAGTGTATTTAACCCCCCACAACCCCATTCATCACTGTGAACTCTGATCACGTCATAAAGGACAGTTTTGCTCAGACTTTACTGTACTTGAAACATTCCACGGAATGAAAAGACACTTAAATTGATCACAGCGTAAATCTAGTACTTGAATCGTCCACATTATAAAAGTGTGAGGCATAAACCTGGAAGTTGCACGAGATACAGTATTCACATTGACAAAACTGAAATGCCTGTATATAATCCAAACAAAAGCGAGGACTCATTTATCCGAAGCTTGCTATAAATTGCGCTTTTTGACCATTTGGACGCGAACAGACTCCTCGTGAGACAGATTTGTACACTAGTAACACTTCACTTTTGTTCGGGGTTATGAAGCCATGTTTCGTCATAATTGTGTATCATGAAATAAAGCATTTGTAAAAGTTTCACTCTTTTCTTGTTCCTTTGTTTTCTTATGAATTTTGCTCTGACCATATGCTTATGAAGACTAAGCGCACCAATTCAAGCTGTGGAGGCTTGACATTTTTTTTTTTTATCACAGCATTTAATGGATAGAAGTGAAGACATGTGGGATACAATTACTTATTTACACATTTACACTTATATTAATAATATTTTAACCTCATATTTATATTTATATTAATATTTGAGTCTCATATATTAAATATTGAGATTGGTGACTGGCAGGATGACGGGACTGGGAAGTTATTGTCAATAATCAATAATATTGACACTGTAGTATTGTTATAATAACAGACACAATTAAAATATTTATATTTTAATTGCAAAATAAACACATCAGTGTCAATACTGACACAACAGCCACATTAAAAATATTCATATTTATTTTAACCTATTATTATTATTATTATTATTATTATTATTATTATTATTATTATTATTATTATTAATGCTTTTATGAGCTTGCTTTATGGTCACTTTTGACCGTCCTGCGCCATAGCAGACACCAGATGACGCTCTTGTCTCACTCTCTTGCCCTTTTTGCGCTAACATCCATGCCTGGTGCTCCACAAGCACCAGCTCAAAGTTTACCGGACACGTTTCTCCTATTCATCAATATCCCCATTGAGTATCAAAGCCAATTTATGACTGGCCAACACGTGCACGTGATCCCATACAAATACCCCATATTTGGGCAGTGCTTGTCGGATCAAGAATAAAAAAAAGAAAAGGGAAAAAAAAGATAGCAAAGCCTATACTCCACCTATAAATCCTGTTTTTTTTTGTTTTTTTTAGGGCAGACAGCTGAGAATTTTCCAAAAGCAGCTTCAAAGAAAAGCAATGATCATAAAAAAAATAAGGAGATAAGCGCGACGCAACTTAGCGCTGTTTAGTTTGAAAAGAAATTCACAGTTTAAAAAAAATGAGCTCTTATGTTGACAGCTGCAATTTGAGGCAAACAGGCGAGACAAGTTCTCCCAACACTGTGTTTAGATTCGATCTCTCCGGGCGCGCGTCCAGCCGCTATGAGGGTGCTAATGTGAACGGGATATTCACTTGTCCCGTCCCCACGACCTCTGCGCAACGGGTGGAGATGCAAACTAGCCTGCGTGGCAACACGGGAACTCCTTTGCCGCGTGGACCACAGAGAACCATGCTCTCCGGTGGCTCCTCCGTGGACGCAAGCGGGCTCAACTACAGCAGCAAGGCGCTGCTGCTGGGACGAGGAGCGGACAGAGACTCGGAGAGGAGCGCAAAATCCAGCTGCGGCACGAGCCAGGACAACGACAGAAACGCGGAACCAAACGCGCAAGCGGCGAAGCGCCACGCAAGTGTGAACCAGGACGGTGAGCAGCGGCCGCAGATTTATCCATGGATGACAAAACTGCACATGAGCCACGGTAAAGTTTCCCTTATAAACTCTGCAACACTTGTGTTCGCCCGTTCACTTTGCCTATTGAGTTTTATAGGCCAAACGCAGGAAATAATAAAAACTCGCGGTCATAAATTTTATGACAAAGGCATCCATTGCTCGTAAACCTGCTCTGTTACGCTGAAGAGGTGATCTGCGGGCTGATTTATGGCGCTATAATTGGATAAGAGAATAAAACTGGTATGAAACTTAAATAACAGTACAAAATCAGTATACTTGCTGTTAGTTTTCTATCTCTTAGTTTACACTTTCAGTGGCATTTGCGCAGACACAAGCTTTAGCCTTAAAATGAACTCTGGATATCACCAATGCCCTGACCCAATCGTGAACTTTTCACCTCCAAATACTTGAATAGGGGCGCTCTCTGCGCCTTTGGAGCCACTGGGTCACTTTCAGGCTGCAGATGACCGCCAAAAAAATTGTCTATTTCTCCAAATGTAACCATCAGGAAACGCAGAAAAACAGTGGGATTGGAAGATTAAAAATAAATAAATAACTAAAACGTCAGGCACGCCTGTTGCCTTGCTTTGTGTGTTTCCGCAACTCTATGCGGTCATTTAATAATTTTTAAATCCATGAGAGCGGGTTTACAGGCCAAGCCTGCTGCAGAGAGGCCAACACACTATTTTATTTTATATATTTTTTTAAATGTTACAGGTCATAATATGCATTCGATATGAAGTGTCTTTCATTTTTGAGCAGTCAACCGCCTATTTAACGTTTATTTATATTATAAACCCACAGCACGTGTCAAATTAAATCTCATGGCTTGGAACTTGGTTCTATTTTTAATGTAAGCTAACTGATTTTAATGCCACTTCAGAATCGGAGGGTAAGCGTTCCAGGACCAGTTACACCCGCTACCAGACTCTGGAGCTGGAGAAAGAGTTTCACTTCAACCGCTACCTGAGCCGCCGCAGGCGCATAGAGATCGCCCACACCCTGTGTCTGAACGAGAGGCAGATCAAAATCTGGTTCCAGAACAGACGGATGAAGTGGAAGAAGGACTCTAAGATCAAAGTGAAGGAGTAAAAAGTGCGCTTGGGGAACGGAGTGCATGCTGCACACTGACCTCCGGATGAACTACTGTAGGAGCAATGACATCATGACACCGCTCTGTGTGCTTCATCACCAATTATGTGTCACTCGCTGCAGTTTGGGACCTGTAATGTATTGAATATCGCTCACTTTGATCAATCGGTTTACATTTGTAAATGAATTTGCAGCCCCTGCGATGATAACCTTACTTTAAGTGCACGAACGGGACAAAAGTTGATGGGAGCTTGCATGAGGAAGAGCGCATTTTGAAAATTGCAAAATGCTGCAACGTCATAAAGACGAATAAATTAAATGGAAAGCTGAACTAGTACTCACTTCTATTTTTTTTTGTATAATTTCTGTTTAATTTTTCACATTCATGCAGTGAAAACATGTCAGAAGGAGCGTGTGATGTGTTCAATGTCTTTGTGAATGCATCATCCCCGTAATAATAATAATAATAATAATAATAATAATGTTAGTGTGCATCTACGTCATATCGATCATATTGAAATGTGCAATGGAGCCATTTCAAATGACTACACAGTGACGGACAGGTGGTGTATTTGTTGATTGCAAAATAAATAATAAAAAAAAAAGAATGAAACATCTCAACATAATGTTTAGCTGGGATTTTTATTTTCCATAGTGGCGACGCACAGCACGTTTTCATGATATTTTTTGTCTGTATATTGTCACTTCTGGTTGGAAGTGCTCAGATTTTCCTTGGCTGACAAATGCGCATCGAAGTTTAAGGCCCTCATAAAACTTTATTGCCCCTTTTCCTGTTAGGTCAGAGGAGGACGCCTGTGATAACACAGCAAGGACGCACAACTTTGACGCGCTGTCTCTGTGAAAACAGCCCTGTGACATCCTTCTTCCTAAAATAAGATTATCGTTTTACAACGAGGACATAAAATTACGCGCAATCATATCCGACAGCAGTAAAATAAAATAAAAATCAACTCACCTCTCAAACTAATATCCTATAAAGCTCCCATGACGCTTTGGCGAACGCAGTGTCCACTTTCTGCGCGCTCTTTGGGCCTAACATTACGTGGACAATGTATTGAATCCCTTTTTGGATGTCTTTCTTTTAGGGTATTTTAAAGTTTACAAGGTTACATATGCCAATTGCCTCAAGCTGGGCCTGTGAATGGTGCATAGGAAGCACGTGGTGTCATTTAAGTGAGTTTTATGACCTGGAAGAGCTGACAAACCTTCGATATATACACATCATATATAATCTTAACTGTCCGGAATCGCAGCTGCTCTTATCTGACTGAGAAAGGGCTTTGTGGCACTGAGGATGCAACACTTTCCTCTGGACTCTGCATCGACTGGAAGCTGCTGCAGTAAGTTACCTTTACCTTCGCCCGCAGGGCTTGTTCCGTAGTTTTATGCAATTTTAAAGAGGAGATCATAATTTAGAACGTTCAAAAAAAAAAAAAACAAAAAAAAAACCCAAAAAACAAAAACACACAAAAAAACGACATAATCTTTGATACTGTAAAACTGTGTATTTGCGATGATGCTTGAAAAAGATAAACAGATCGTCAGGTTGGGATTACAGCAATGGTATCCCAACCTGACGATCTGTTTAACTTTATATACTATATTTACTATGTGTGTGTGTATATATATATATATATATATATATATATATATATATATATATATATATATATATATATTTAGAGCAGATTTTGTTTGTTTCCTCATTTTTAGTTGCACATTTCGTTCTGTAATAAATGCAAAGTAAATAAAATAATTAAAGGTTTGAGGAAAATTTAACATCATCTCAAATACACAATTTATTTAACACTTGAAAATCATTTGATCTTCGAGACAATTTGTTGCATTTAAAAATTGTGCATTTTAAAGTAAAAGTGGCTTTTGTTTTTGTGTGTTTTCACACTTGAAACACAAGAATTAAAAAGGTGAAAAAGAGTTGTAACAGTTAAATTTAAAGATAAAGTATGACAGTGCGTGATGCCAGTGTTGAATGTCAAGGAGTTCTTGTTGTTTTAGGAAAAGTTACACTAACAGGACCTTGAAGAGACAGGTTGTGGCTTCGAAGCAAAGCTTCAGGAAAAAAAAAAAAAAAAAAAAACAATAAAAAAAATAAAAACATTTTGGTGTGTTTGTTTTTAATGTTCTTTATGCTCCTTTCTTGATGGTAGAATCACGTTGAAATAAAAACCGACTCATACCTTTTCTAATTTGTCCACAAAGCAGATGTGTATTACTGAATAGATCAATTAGGAGACTGATGAAACAGTGTGACTGCTGAAGCTCCATACTTTTCTACTGCACGTAATTTAAAAGTCTTGGAAAGCTATTCCATATGCCAAAGAAGAAAAAACAAGGTGAAAATGCATTATTTGTTGAATAAATGTGTGGACTTGAAAACGGCTACTTTTGATGATTTGTACAGTTTATGGCAGTTGGCAGCAGAAATCTACAGACAGAATCTGCAGTAAGAATGAAAAACATAGATGGACAACTTTGAATTCTTTTGGAATCAGGCCTGATTTATATCTTCATGACCAGAGCACCGAATCCTCCTTCATTTCTTTCACTTTCTGACGTCATACAGTCTGTGTTATTGCCCTCTTTGTTTTAACTTATAACAGATATCAAAATTCAATTTTTTTTATTGTTATTATTTGCGTATTTGCTTTATAGTACAGGGTAATCAATACACTTTCAATAGGGGGCGCTGTGTAACACGGTCCTCTGTGGGAGGGTATACCGTGAGGGTAATTTGTGAAGTGTCAAGGCATGGATTACAGATTTCTGTTTGTATCATTAGTTATTAAATTTCAGACACACACACACACACACACACACACACACACACACACACACACACACACACACACACACACACACACACACAACCTACATGTTTGTCATATAATGACAGCTAAAATATAACAGTGCTGATTTCCTTGCGACTGATAAAATCTGCAAATACATAAGCAAACAAATAAATAAATAAAACAAACATGTAAATATTAGAAACTGACATACAACTGTGGTTATACAATCATGGCAATTTAATTGAGTGTACTGCTTTTCTATCATCAAAATGAGGCTCATGTCGTGTCTGTTCAGCTGCTGTATTTCAGAATGTGGGTTGAATAGAGGATATTGAAATGATTTTAGATCAGTCACTGCGGTAAATGTGAAACAATCTTAACAGTTTTCACTGACATGTCCTGCTCTTTGTGTTTTTTTCTTTGACCTGTGGATCTGACACTGTCATTATTCAATCCACAGAGGTCACATCCGGGTGAGCACAGACTTTCTTTTGTCTTAGTCCAAATACACGGTGTTACATAGATTTTAAACAAACAATTATGAAGAAAATAGGACACTTAGGTTTTATATATATATATATATATATATATATATATATAAAACCTAAGTGTCCTATTTTTCCAATTTTCCAACCCAGTTTTTTCATGATATAGTAATTTTCAAAAGAAACCCAAATTATTTTTCCAGGTCATTCGCTCTTCAGTTCAGCATCCTAACACACTGAAGAATTATGATTTAGAAAAAAATTTTTAATTAATTTTTATTCTGCCTGAGGTTTTTCAATGTAAATCTTGTAGATCAGATTAAAATTTTGGACAGATTTGTGTATTCAGATTTTTCTTGCTTATGTTACTTATTTTAGAAATAATAATAATAATGCTAATAAAAAAAAATCCAAATTTCTAATGTGACTGTCTAAAATGTGGAAAAAAAAATGAAATTAATTAATAGCTTTGGATTTTAAATTGGATTTTAGGTTACAAATTTATATTGAACAACACCAACCCAGTCGTGATTCGTCAGCACGAAATATACA
This sequence comes from Thalassophryne amazonica, assembly GCF_902500255.1. NCBI lineage: Eukaryota > Metazoa > Chordata > Actinopteri > Batrachoidiformes > Batrachoididae > Thalassophryne > Thalassophryne amazonica. The sequence goes on from NC_047108.1 coordinate 70,910,496, forward strand.
TTAATCTATAGGTTCGTCATATTGTCACGAACCTATAATTAAAACTGCAGCGGTGGTGGTGGTGATGGTGGTGTGTGTGTGTGTGTGTGTGTGTGTGGGGGGGGGGGTTATGGTTACAGTTGGGGGAAGGAGTAGGGTTAGGTTATGTGAAACCCCTTCCTTATCTGCAGATATTGGAGTGTCAAGCAGGTACGAGTCTCACTGGACGCGACACCATTCAGATGCAGGTTACATCCCCAGCCGAGGCCAGTACTCCTTTACAGCTGGGTGGACAGAGACAACGTAGATTGTTTTGTCCAAGGACAAACCCAGGACATGTGGACAGGTCAGCTCCTGCTCTACACCGATCTGATCCATTAAATGCCCCTCCCCCACCCAAAATAAATAAATATTAGTGTGTGTGCGTGTGTGTGTGTGTGGTGTGGTGTGTGTGTGAGAGAGAGAGATTCGAAAAATCAAGACGTGTTACAAAAACAAAAAACTTGTGAACAGACGTTCAAACCCCCCCCCCACACACACACACAATAGCGCCTCCCCCCGTTTTTCGTTGTTTTCCATGGATTTGATTGGTGGGTTGAGCGGGAGTGGAGGAGAAAATGAGTAGATTGAATTTTTTTTTTAACCGTAAACAGTACAGAGAGTATTTGAGCTGGACTTACAGACCTATTACCAGCAAAGTAGTTGCTGCACGTGACCTGTAATGAAAGCCGATATTTTCCATAATGAGCTGCAAACCAAACAACAGTCAGTGTGGGACATCCAGTATCCAAAATCACCTCTGTGACCCCTGCTGCTGCTGCTTTTGGAGGACATTCATATCCAAAATCACGTCTGCACTTCATTAAAACTTTGTAGTTTAACTGGAGGATCCGGTTTAACGTTATTACACGTGGGGAGAGTAAAAAGGCTATTAGGTTAAGCGTTTGATTAAAAGCGCATCGTAACCGTTTCCATGAGGGAGCTGGTTACTGCTGCGCTGTCCAGGTTGCCGGTCAAATTAAAACAGCCATCTGCGGACACAACAACGCAGATCCGCAAAGATTTATTTTATTTACATGCCAACATGTGTGAACACGCTTGTAAAGTTGTTATTTTGCAGGAAAGAGAAAGCCTAACTATTCATCAAACAAACAAATGAAACATCAAATTAGTCCGCCGGAGGGCTTCATTTTTTGTACTTCTACATTATAACTAGTTATTGAACTAGGTGCACGATCTGAAAGCCATTTGTGAGGAGAAAGAATTCATTGCTGTCTCTCCATCAATAATCCTTGGCAGTGAACTATTGGAACCAGTCAAACGCGAGGGGTGAAGCGCAGGTCAGGCTGTCTAACTAATATTAAAATGCGTCCTCCAGAGCGCACGCGGCGAGGAGAGAGAGAGAGAGAGAGAGAGAGAGAGAGAGAGAGAGAGAGAGAGAGAGAGAGAGAGAGAGAGAGAGAGAGAGAGAGAGAGAGAGAGGGCGCACGGCGCACAACAAACAGCATCCAGTGACAAAACCAAATGAGCGTGGAGTTTTGTTGTTGTTGTCATTTTAGCTCAGTGTTACTAGTTTGGTTTATTTTTAATTTTTAATTAAAAAATGAAATCAAACTCATAGATCTTTTTTTGTGTTCTATCCCCTGCGCATTTCCGCGGTAATCAATCGCATTGATTCACATTTTGAGCATGTTTGCTGTTTTTAATAACGCCGACCCTCATCACATGTCTGATATTACATTTTTCATCCAAGCCTTTTCTCATTAGCTTCCAGAGTGGCAGGAAGAAAGGTTACCGAGCGGTCAGTATGGAAATAGCGAGCGAAAGAAATGCTTGGGAACAATGGCAACTTATTTTTCATGCGTGCTGTCAAGCCGCCTCTTTGTGCGCGCCGTGTTTGCGGTTGAATATTCATATGAGCGTCCTCAAAGGAACAAATGTTGAGGAAAGGAGCTTCTGCGCAACTTGCTTTTGTGCGCAAGAGTGCGGTGCGTGAAATAAAGGGAGGTAAAAATATACAAAATATCACATTTAATGCGTTTGTTACGGCACATTCATCCACTTTGCGCGCTCCAGCCGGTCCAGTTTTATATCTCCGCTTGCATCTTGGTATTCACCATTCCCGGTTTCTAACGCATTAGTTGTCTATATGTACCCTGTAGAAACGAATTTGCGTGATGACAAACAATCGCAAATACGTCCCTACAGGAATACATGGGCGACTGAAAGACCACGCCAAAGGATTCTCCTGCCCGGCCTCCATGCTTTCTGCGCTATTCACACGCACACATCGGTGATACTCGTATACTGATATACACTTACAGCTCCTATATGCAGGCTGGAGCTGCGCAATAACATTGTCACAAAGTGTAGTCATACACCAGACAGCCATGGATTGTTTAGGTAGACCGCAGAGAGTACAGCCATGTGCGCACTGTGTGGCTACCAGTGTGTCAGAGCCTGTAAAACACGATAGGAACCAGGGGTCGTTTAAAAGTGACTGATTTACAGCTTTTATTGCTCTATAAAACGCCTTTAACACAGGTCTAATAGAAATGTCGTGCCTATTCTGGACAAACAGGACAGACAGAAATATGCTATTCCACATCATTTTCAACCACATAATAATAATAATAATAATAATAATATTGTTATTATTCTTATTCTTATTTATTATTATTATAGCTGTGAAAAGTATCTCTTATGACTTCCAGTGTGATTGCCTAAATGCTTCAGGAGTGATTTATTGTTATGCAATGGTGGTGTTGTTTTTGTTGTTGTTGCTGCTGCTCCTGTTGGAGCAACTGCAGCTCAGTTGATACAGAGGGTCATTTGATCCCCCCCAAATGAGTCAAAGTGTCACTGTGCAAGACACTGCCCTGCAAAAGTTTGAGGTTTATTTTGGCAACTGCATATCAGCTTACACACTAACCCGAAGATGAATGGATTGCATTTGCAATTGCAGTGGAATGTTTTAGTGTGCTTGAACAGCACATGGATCTCACAACTTCTCAAGATTGGTGTGCATTGCCATGTAATGATGATGATAATAATAATAACAACAACAACAACAACAATAACAATACTACTACTACTACTACTACTACTACTACTACTACTACTACTACTACTACTAATAATAATAATAATAATAATTATTATTATTATTATTATTATTATACCCATCTTCACCTTGGTGAAGAGTAGTTGCAAGTTGTCAGTGTTTTTCATAAAAAAAAATTCATTTTATTGTTTCACGTTCTGTATTGTATTGGCTTATGAATTGTATTCATACCATGATTCCACACACTCAGATATAGTAGGTGCACATTAAATTTTGCTGAGTAAAATATACTCTGCCAGGATAATACTTAGTCCCAGTCTAATTAGAGTAAAATACACTCTGTTATAGAGTGGAATCAGCTCTACCTTCTTGTCAAATCAAGTGTTTCTACTCCAATAAGAGTTGATTTTACACTGTGTTATAATTGATTTAGCACTGTGATAGAATATATTTAACTCTGTTTGGACTGGGACCAAATGTTATCCTAGCAGAGTAAATTTTACTCTGCAAAATTTACTGTGTGGCGGTATGATCTGGTGATCTGGCAATAAACACAAAGAAGAAGGACTTTTGATTATATTTATTTGTAAGTTTGACAATTATTTTCATATTGTGGCTGGTTGACGTGGCCTGAAAGCAGTGAATCATGATAGACTTAATCATTCCGGGGGGTGGGATTTAAAAAGTATTTACTTCTTCGCACTCTTCCCACTTGATTGATCATTCACTTGTCTTGAAAACATCATCTTTTAAAAGCTGCTAGCATCACATAGCATGATGCTAATGGCTAATGTTAGCATGGCTGAATGGCTCCTTTGTGAGCATGTTATTCCAAATATCTGCGGCAGTATGGCTTTTTGTGCAGTTAATCGGCCTCACAGATCATCTAAGAAGCATGTGCCACAATTTTTACAATGCCCGGCATGCCACCTTCACTGCAGACACACATACACTCAAAAAAATGACTCATTGAATTGGATTTCCATGTAGTAGTCCCAACAAAACTAAATTAAATTTTCTTGAATGGATGTGCTTTATTTGAGTTGTGGCTACATATATTTATTAGATGGAAATCCTGCACATAATTGAATTGAGTTAATCCAATGAGTCATTTTTTTGAGTGGTATACAGAGTCACAAGTCACACATTTAACACACTTCATACATAAGAATAATAATTATTATTATGGTGGCATTACGGCTTAGGTGGTGGAGCAGGTTGTGAACTAACTGAAAGGTCAGGGTGTTTGATTCCTTCAGATTATAGCTGAATGTCACAGGATGCTTGAGACATTAAACCCTGAAAATGCTTTGAGGCACATTACCCCCCCAACCGTGTCACTCATCGGCATGATAAAGGTGTAGAGATAGAATATCATGATCATGATTCGCAGCACCTGAGTTGATCAGACAAGTATTTGCAGACTTTGGTGTATATTTCACCATTATGTAGCTCAGTTCAAATAATTAAGAGCTCTAATCTGGATCATGCTGGCTGGCTCAGGGAGTTAACCCCACCCCTCCATCCTCCACTCTCACTACAGCTGACTGACATGAGAATGACTACGCCGGCCAAGTTTATACAACTGAGCAGTATCGGTTTACAGTATCAGAGGAGGCCTCCAGTTATGCTGATGATCAGTGCTTCAGCTATGAGCAGCATGTAACATTTGCTCACTCGGGGTAGCTATGCTGGAAAGTGTTTATTCTTTTTATATGCATCTATATTTGGAATAAGCAAAGAGGTGCAGATGTTCTCATCATAACCACGTTCATGTGAAAAGTTAATTGGGTTTTTGTTGTTAGTGCAGCAGCAGTTTGGCCTGTCTCAGAGTCAGTTTGGTGTGTTCATGTGAACAAAGCCTGAACTGTTATCTTTCCAGCATAGTTTTGCTGAGTGCAATGTTCTCTTTTCAGATACAGCATGTTCACACCCCGCACACTTACAACCTTATCTGCTGGCTACTGCAGCTCCCCTGGAGCAGCTGTGGATTAAGGGCCTTGCCAAAGGACATTTCAGTTGTGGAAGAGGGTCAGACAAATGCTGCTGTCCACTTTTCCGCACACTTTAACAGTGCTGGCTTTGGATCGAGCAGCTCCCCCTGTAACAAGTGTGTTGTAACCTTTAATTAGGCCACCGCTGCCCTGTTATCCTTCATAAAATTTGGGTTGTTCCTGCTGTGCAGTGATTCTCTTCTTAGGCCTATCAGAGAGCAGCACACAGTCTGTTCAGCTACACACTGATCACATTCCATTAACAAAGGTCATAACGTGAACTGGTCTGGACGGTTTAAACCAGTGTGTGTTTTAAATGATAATATTTGTGCTTTTGTCTGTGTTTTAAATATTTGGTCAGTATAATTTTATCCTTGTGGCACCTCTCTCCCTGGCTACTGTTCATAAAGGGGACAGCCTCCTTAATTAGTAAGACAAGAAGACAGCAGCTGCTTCAAAATGATTATTTAATATCCAAGTCATTGGTCACAGTGACTTAGGGACACTCAGTTTAGGAGGGTCACTTGCATTGTGAGGGAATACTGACTACAACATTTTGGCCATGTGGTGTGTTTGTCGGGGTATGATCATGCACATGTGCACAAGTGCCTCATTGTTCAGTACCCCTGCTGCTGGAGAAGGTCAAGCAGATGCACCTGACCTGCAGCGGATAGATGACTATTTTTCAGAGGTGGGGATGCACCAGTTGTCTATCTGGGTGATTGCTATCCAGGACCCAAAGCAGTTCCATTGTTTGGTGCATGTGGCGATGTGGGGCGTCCTCCCAGACCTGACCTAACCTCATTGGTCTTCCTAGTGTAGAATTTAAAACCACACCACCTTCCCGGTGGGTGACTATCCCACTGAGCCTTGCTCAATGGGATAGTCACCTGTCATGGATTGGTGTCTTATCCAGGGTTGTCATAGACTGCCATCCTCTTCATGCTAATGTATCTTGTGAGAAGCACCAGCACCAGTAAGTAAGTAAGTAAGTAAGTAAGCTTTATTTATAAAGCGCCTTTCACAGACCAGGGTCACAAAGCGCTGCACATGGCATACAAAAATAATCTAAAAATAACATACGAAAACAATAAAATACAATATTAGGCTAAAAAGCTAACTTAAAGAAATGCGTCTTTAGTTGCGTTCTAAAAGTATCTATACAATACAGAGAACGAAGGGCACAGGGAAGCTCATTCCAGAGGCTAGGCGCCACCGCTTTAAAAGATCTGTCCCCGCGAGTTTTAAAACGGGTCCGAGGAACCATCAACAGGTTCTGATTGGACGACCTGAGGCTCCTGGAGGAAGCATAAGGCTGGATCAGGTCCCTGATGTACTCCGGTGCCTGTCCATGCAGAGCTCTAAAAGTCAATACCAGGATTTTGTAATGAATCCTGTAGGAGACAGGCAGCCAATGCAAAGTATTAAGAATAGGAGTAATATGGTCCCTCCTGCGGGTGCGGGTAAGCAGGCGCGCAGCAGAATTTTGCACAACCTGCAGGCGGGCCAACTCCTTCTTATTCAGACAGGTGAAGAGACTGTTACAATAATCCAAACGCAATGAGACGAACGTATGAACAATCATCTCAAGCTCTTTTAAAGTCACCATCTTACAGAGCTTAGAGATGTTCCGAATTTGGAAAAAACAGTTCTTAACCAGGTAATTTGTGTGCTGCTCCACAGACATCCCTCCATCCAAAATGACACCCAGGTTACGCAGGCTGCTTTTGACCGTACAGCTTAGGCTACCGAGATGCTGCTTAATTCCAGGTACAGCACTATCTGGTGCTACAATCAGAGTCTCAGTCTTATTGGAATTTAACTGCAGACTGTTCTCAGTGAGCCATTCCTTAATTTTGGCCAAACAATTTGTGAGAGAGCAGAGTTTCTGTGGCTCAGTTGTCTTAAAAGAGCAGTACAGCTGCAGATCATCGGCATACAAATGATAGGACACATCACTGAACTGCTGGATCAGCTTGCTGAGAGGAAGGAGATACAACGAGAACAAAACAGGTCCCAAGACCGATCTCTGTGGCACACCCCACAGAAGATCTGCAGATTCCGACACTGCATTGCCCACCGTCACACTAAAAGTAATACCAGTCAGGTAAGAGGTAAACCACTCTAAAACACAACCTGACATTCCAACCAAATCCCGCAATCTGTTTATCAGAATGCCATGGTCAACGGTATCAAACGCCGAAGACAGATCAAACAGAACCAGCACAGAACATTTGCCAGTGTCACCTGCCATCATCATGTCACTAGACACCTTCAACAGGGCTGTTTCAGTAGAATGAAACTCACGGTACCCAGATTGAAAAGTGTCATGGATGTTGTTAGCCTGCAAAAATGATCTCAATTGAGCACAGACTACCTTTTCCAAGACTTTGGCCAAGAAAGGGGTTTTAGATATTGGCCTAAAGTTCTTGAGCTCTGTAGAATCCAATCCAGCTTTCTTTAACTGTGGTTCCACAATGGCATGTTTAAAATAACAGGGAAACACACCACTCGACAAAGATATATTAAACATTTTAGCAATGTAGGGCCTGATGGAGTCAAATACATTCACAAACAGTTTAAACGGAAGAACATCCAAAATACCAGAGGATGGCTTCACTTTATTCATGATGGTTGAGATGTCCTCTACAGTGGTCCCCAGGGCCTGTATCGAAAGTCTGCCTCGTGAAAATATAAATTTATGACCCAATGACACAACAAATAACAGAAACTTTGTCGTGCTGATCCAAATTGCATGATGGCAAGGGCACGACAGTGACTTCAGCACTGCTGCACTGTTGCTTCATAGCGAGAAGGTCTGCGTGGGGTTTGCATTATCTCCCTGTGTTTGTGTATGTTCCTGTCTCAGTGCTACAGCTTCTTTCAAATTTCAGTGACATACCGGTTTGGTGAATTGTTGACTGTAGGTGTGAGTGGGAATGTGTTTGTCTTTCTATATGTGTCTGTCCTGCTATAGGCTGGTAGCCTGTCCAGGGTGTACCCTGCTGCTCATCCAATGACCACTGGGACAGGCTGCTTAACTGCAATAAACAGGTTTTGAAATAGGATGGATGGTACAGTAGACTAAACTACTTACCACCATTTTTTTCAGGAAGTGGCATTTTTGAGTAGAAGTTGGTATCCACTCTTTTTGGATGGCATAAATTCTCCCAAATCTTGGGAAAACAGATACCAAAATCAAATTTAAAAATTTTCATTGGAAAAATGTACTTAGACATGTATTCCTAAATAGGCAAAATTTCATAGGATTTCAGTGTTTAAGCCAATGTGCAATGTGATCTTATATTGCTGTCTCAGTTTTGAATATTGTTTATATTATATTATATTATATTATATTATATTATATTATATTAGATTAGATTAGATTAGATTAGATTAGATTAGATTAGATTAGATTAGATTAGATTGAACTTTATTGATCCCTTGGGAAGACTCCCTCAGGGAAATTGAGCTTCCAGCAGCATTGTAAGAAAAACATTTGCAAATATAAATATAAATACACAAATATAAATACCAGACATACTGATATAGAGGAGGATGTTGAGGAAACTGCTGCAGCATCCTGGACAACACCTCCCATCCCCTGCATGCCACACTGACAAACTGTCAGAGCACCTTCAGCCACAGACAGACTACTGAGGTGCAGCACAGAACACCATAGGAGGTTGGTAAGGTTAGACCTTACTTATATGAAGTGCCTTGAGGCAGCTTGGCTTTGATTTTCCGCCATATAAATGAAATAAATAAATAAATGAACTGATCACTACTGGTTTACTGGCTACTACTGTTCCTCTCCTTCCTGTCCTCTGTCTTCCTGTTACTCCTCCTCCCCCTGAGTGAGAAGTTGTACAGTCTGACGACCTGAGGGACAAAGGAGGTTTTCAGTCTGTTGATCCTTCACTTGGGAAGGAGCAGCCCCCCACCGCCCTGACCCTTAATTGGGGTGAGCCGGTATAAAAAATGGATGGATGGAAGTTAATTACACCTGTACAGAGCTGAATCAATACTGAGATGATCAGTTCTGACAAACAGTTCAAACACAGTGCAACATTACACACAAATAGTGTAAAAATAGCACGTTAAGGGCTCTATCTTGATTGCAAGTTTGAGGGAGGGAGTCTTCTCAGGGGATAAATAAAGTTCTATGTAATCTAATCTAATCTAATCTAATCTAATCTAATCTAATCTAATCCTGCATTTCAGGTAATGCAACACACTCCAAAAGAGTTAGAACAGGGACAATTTAGGGGTAGTAATGAGGTCAACTCAGTTAAATAATGATGTTATTTTAAACAGGTGATTATAACTATGATTTGGTACAAAAGCAATAGTCACGAAAAGATGAGCCTTTGAGGAGCAAAGTGAGCAGAGCTCCACTTTGTCAACAAATGCATGAAACAATTATTAAAATTTTTAAAAACAATGTTTCTCAAAGAAAAATTTGAAGAGATTCACATACAGTATTTCTCCCCCCACAGTGCATAATATCAAAAAAAGATTCAAGGAATCTGGAGGAATTTCACAACCCAGTCTCATGGGTTTTTTCATGCTCCCATCACGAAATGAGTCAAATTTTCATGACCGGGTTTTGTTTTATCTTGCTATCTAATCTTATCTTTCTCTTATCTTCGTACTCCTGTTACAAAAAAATTTGCACGTTTGTGACAATATTACAAACCAATAGGTTAATGTATATTTCGTGATGATGAATGCGACATGCCATAAGATATGGCAGGAATTCTGATATGTAAATGGGAAGGATGCAAGCTTAATGGCCCCTTCACACATAACACAAAGTTGGCTGAAAGACTGTGAAAAAAAAAAGAATTGGGGAGTTGTGAAAAATTCCACCTGTTGTCGGGAGGGACACACGGTCGGGCAGGCTTGAATGATCATGCAGCCAAAGTTTCGTGCATGCCCGTGGTGCTTGCACGAACACATGAAAAGTCGTGCCCACGCAACAGCAGAGCAATGAGATGCTGCACATATGTACATTAATGAAAGCAAATGTGTAAGCAAAAAATTTACATGAGAACACAGATTCAGAACATTATATAAACAATGAATGTACTGTTCAAATGTAAGACAATCAAGTTACTGGTCATGAATCTGTGTCCAGCGCGCACTGAAGTGCTAGCAACCATGTTCCAAATATGATATGTATTTTTATTGATTACAATGTGAGGAGAGAGCGTCGAAGCGCGCACCTTACGGTGGTGTCTTGTGTTGTGATGTTCTACATTACATGATATGTGTTCTCCATCTTTGAGTAGCAATGACACAGTGGTCAAGTACAGCTTTGCCTGCATGGTCATCGCCATGTGCTTTGAGACCTGGTTGCGGCGAACCAGTTTGTTTTTATTTCTCCCCATGTCATCATCATTTGCAGACACACGTGCAGTACCATGCCTGGCACATGGATGAGTGCAGCACATGTGACAATATGTGTCCCCCAGCTTTGCGTTGCACAGACGGTCAGCTGCGATGTGGAGCGACACGTAGCAGGACCGCAGCACTCACCGTGGCCGGTGGTCAGCTCCCTCCCTGCATGATTTTGAATGCCATCCAACCCATGACGTGATTTCATGTCAACCACGGTCCCCTGACATATGCATAACTGTAGTGCATGTGTGCATGTGTGACACTGTCAATCAATACATCACTGACACGTGACACGCCCATTTCTCCTCACAAGAATGGGGCTCACTGTCACTGTACACTGGCACATGCGTGTACACAGCGGTCAGCTATGATGTGGAGGAGCAAAGCGCTCACATGAATGGTTGTGTGCCACGTGATGCACAGCGGGCCGGTGAACTGTTTTTATTTTTCACCATGTCAAAAGAACCTGCAGATACAGTAGTGTTCAGAATAATAGTAGTGCTATGTGACTAAAAAGATTAATCCAGTTTTTGAGTATATTTCTTGTTACATGGGAAACAAGGTACCAGTAGATTCAGTAGATTCTCACAAATCCAACAAGACCAAGCATTCATGATATGCACACTCATAAGGCTATAAAATTGGGCTATTAGTAAAAAAAAAGTAGAAAAGGGGGTGTTCACAATAATAGTAGCATCTGCTGTTGATGCTACAAACTCAAAACTATTATGTTCGAACTGCCTTTTTAGCAATGCTGTGAATCACTAAACTAGTATTTAGTTGTATAACCACAGTTTTTCATGATTTCTTCACATCTGTGCGGCATTAATTTTGTTGGTTTGAAATCAAGATTTTGCTTGTTTACTAGTGTGCTTGGGGTCATTGTCTTGTTGAAACACCCATTTCAAGGGCATGTCCTCTTCAGCATAAGGCAACATGACCTCTTCAAGTATTTTGACATATCCAAACTGATCCATGATACCTGGTATGCGATATATATGCCCAACACCATAGTAGGAGAAACATGCCCATATCATGATGCTTGCACCACCATGCTTCACTGTCTTCACTGTGAACTGTGGTGTGAATTCAGAGTTTGGGGGTCATCTCACAAACTGTCTGTGGCCCTTGGACCCAAAAAGAACAATTTTACTCTCATCAGTCCACAAAATATTCCTCCATTTCTCTTTAGGCCAGTTGATGTGTTCTTTGGCAAATTGTAACCTCTTCTGCACATGTCTTTTATTTAACAGAGGGACTTTGCGGGGGATTCTTGCAAATAAATTAGCTTCACACAGGCATCTTCTAATCAGCTGATTAGATAATCAATGGGTGATCAATGGGTGAGCCTTTGCCATTCTGGTTATTCTTCTATCCATTTTGATGGTTGTTTTCAGTTTTCTTCCACGCGTCTCTGTTTTTTTTTTGTCTATTTTAAAGCATTGGAGATCATTGTAGATGAACAGCCTATAATTTTTTGCACCTGCGTATAAGTTTTCCCCTCTCCAATCAACTTTTTAATTAAACTACGCTGTTCTTCTGAACAATGTCTTGAACGTCCCATTTTCCTCAGGCTTTCAAAGAGAAAAGCATGTTCAACAGGTGCTGGCTTCATCCTTAAATAGGGGAAACCTGATTCACACCTGTTTGTTCCACAAAATTGACAAACTCACAGACTGAATGCCACACTATTATTGTGAACACCCCCTTTTCTACTTTTTCTTACTAATAGCCCAATTTCATAGCCTTAAGAGTGTGCATATCATGAATGCTTGGTCTTGTTGGATTTGTGAGAATCTACTGAATCTACTGGTACCTTGTTTCCCATGTAACAATAAGAAATATACTCAAAACCTAATATTTTTAGTCACATAGCACTACTATTATTTTGAACACTACTGTACATGTGCATGGCGGTGGCGTGTTGTGAAGAAGTGCTGTTCTTCATGGCATGATATCTGTTGTCCAGCTTTGAGTAGCGATGACACTGTGGTCAAGTGCAACATAGCTCGCCTTGGTGAACGCGCGTGTGATCATCTGCTGGCTTTGCTCTGCCCGCATGTGCTGGCATCATCTGATTGCCTTGGTGGGCGCGCCTGGGCTGTGATCATCAGTGATCACGTGTCATGTCACATGGCTGTCCGGTCGGCTGGCATGACCGGCGCGCTGGCACTGTGACATGCAGAAGGGCTGGGTTTTTATTTATATTTCTGTTGTGGTATGGGATTGGGATATGCCATGGTGTTCCACAGGTGTTAGCTGTTCTATCATAGACGTGGCAGCCATCCAGCTGTGCGTGCTGAGCTGACCCTGATCACACTGTACTGCAGCCACCGTGCGAGCCTTCACAAATTCAGCCGCACCTTGATAGGCTTGTGGTGTGGGGGGGTGGACACACACACTCACATGCCATCTGTGTTGGGGGGGGACACCGTACACTAGCACGCGATCTGTGTTGTGTGTGTGTGTGTGTGTGGGCGGGGGGGGGGGGGGGGGGGTACTGTGTTGCTTGATAACGGGACACTCGTGCAGCATTTAGAAAATGTGTGGCCGTTCGCACAGCAAGCTCAAAAGTGGTCTGTCTGCTATTTATTTTCATGTGGGCTATGGGAAAAGCCCCGCCTTTTCTAAATGCCCCGCGAGTGGTTTTGAATGTTCGTGGGTGGCACCAGGACTCAGCCGACTCCGGCCGAGAGTTTGTCGAATGGCCACTTACACGGCATTTGACGATTTTGGCCGCTGGTGTGAAGACTTGCCTCGATGGCGTCAATCAGCCACGGTTCAACATGGACGATGATTTCGTGCAGCTGCTTGGCTGCGGCACGATATGTCCGACCTGCATACTACATGCCATTCAAATGCTCCAAACACAATCAGATGGCAGTGCGACCTCATCATGCCCGCCATTCAAATGGGTTCCCGGCGCAAGCAGCACACGAATATAGAGCGCATGTGCTGTGTCCCAATGAATGTGGCAACGAGTGCGGCTCCGATTTCCCATGAGTGCCATTTGACTCCTCCTTCACATGCCACTCTGCCTCAATCGTGTTATGTGTGAAAGGGCCCAAAAATGACCACCTATGATCTCTGATCTCTCAGACACCACTGCATCAAGAACAATCATTTTTTAATAGCTTATAAAACCATATAAGCAAGGGATTACTTTGGAAAACCTTTGTCAAACACAACAGTATGGGGTTCCATTCACAAATGCATGGTTACATCACAGGTGGTTGCTTTTGTTTCCAAATAGAGTATCAGAAGACAAAAGAGACCCACTGATGAATATCTCCTAACAGAGTGAACAGAGTGATCAAGCCAACACTAAGCCAACTGAGTGCCATAGTACAAATTACTAACGGGTGATGTATTCTTGTCGTTGCCAAGTAGCAGACAATAGCTGTCTGTCTATCTATCAATTAGAAAATTAGGTTTGTAACTTTAAAACCTTCGACATTGTAGCTTAGTGGTTAGCACTGTTGCCTCACAGCAAGAAGGTTGTGGGATCGCGTTCCACCTGGGCCTTTCTGTGTGGAGTTTGCATGTTTGTGTACGTTCCCTCTGGGTGCTCTGGCTTCCTCCCAGTTCCAAAGACATCCAGATTAGGTGAATTGGTGACTCTAAATTGATTGTAGGCGTGTCTGTCCATCTATATGTGGCCCTGCGATAGAGTGGCATCTTGTCCTGGGTGTACCCTGTCTCATGCCCTATGACTGCTGGTATAGGCTCCAGCCCCACCGTGAACCTGGACTGTAGTAAGCGTCGACAGAAAATGAATGAATTCACAAATGCCATTTAAAACTTTACTGTGCAAAAACAAGCCTTATGTTAAACTTGTCTAGAAATAGTGTTGACTTCTGTGGGCTTGGACCATCACGCAGTGGAAATATGTATTGTGGTCAGATGAATGAGAATTTCAGATCTTTTTTGGAAGAAATAGACACTCTGTGCTCTAGACCAATGTTGAAAAGGAACAACCAGACAGACAGCAACAAGACCAAAAGCCAGAGTGTCTCATGGTGTGGGGTTGTGTCAGCACCCTGGGCAAATGTAATTTATACTCCTGTGAGGGCATTATGAATGCAGAAAAGTACTTTGAGATTTTCAAGCAACTTATGCCCCCTTAAAGATGACATCTTTTCAAGGGGTATGCATGCATTTTTCAACAAGACAATGCAAAATCACATTCTGCCAAATTACAAAGGCATGGCTGTAGAAGAGACAGGGAACAGGTACTAGACTGGCCTACATGCAGTCCTGACCTGTCCCCAGCAGAGAATGTGTGAAGAAGTTTGAAAAGGAAAATGCAACAATGAAGACGTGTTTGCAGGAAGAATGGGACAATTTAATGCCTGATATGCTTCATCAATGCCAAAATGTCTTTTAAGTATTATGAGAAGGAATTGCAATATTACAATGTAGTAAATGCTTTAGTGCCCCAACTTTTGTTTCAATGTGTAGCAGGCCTTAAATGCAGGAATGCATGTATATTATTAAATGAGATGAAGTTGCAACCCAGTCTCACGGCAAGTCGTGATTCAGCAGCAAGAAATACGTATACATTAATCTGTTTGTTCGTGATATTGTGACGAAAAGCGCCTCATTTTCATCACAGCAGCACGAATTCATTTGAATTCATTTCGTGATTGCTGCACAAAATTAAAAGTGAAGCGGGGGGGGGGGGGGGGTCCAGGGGTAGTTATGGTTAGGGTGGGGAGAAGGAGTAGGATTAGGTTATGGTTAAGGTTAGGGTTGGGGGTGGGATTTGGGTTAGTAATGGTGACTTAAAAAAAACCCTGTCACGAAATGAGTCAAATTTTCGTGACTGGGTTTTGCCCACGGTTTGTGTCCTAAGGATGAAAAAACAAAAAACATGAGACTGGGTTGGAAGTTGACCAGACAAGACATAAAAAAATATCTTTGGTTCATACTGTCTGCAATGAAAAAAAAAAGTCAAAGTAAACATAAGAATCACTGCACAATGTTTTTAACGTTGCATTTTCCATACAGTCTACATGTTTCCTAATTTGGGGTAGTAAATAACATAGAAGTAAATACTTTAGAGAACCACAAAATAGCTTACCGCTTTATCTTACTGCTTCACCTCAGGCAGCTTTGGTGGATGCTGCCCACAGGTGCACTCAGACTGAGTTGCCTTATTCAGTTAATTTGCCAGAAATCTTTTTGTGTGCACTTTCTCATTAGCATAGTGTTGTGTGCCTGACACAGTCAGGTTTAAAGGAAATAACAGTTTTGTTCATATTACATTTGGACTACAATAAGCACATACCTCATAAACATGTAAATTCAGCCTCATTGTCCCCAGTGACC
Source organism: Thalassophryne amazonica (assembly GCF_902500255.1). Classification (NCBI taxonomy): domain Eukaryota; kingdom Metazoa; phylum Chordata; class Actinopteri; order Batrachoidiformes; family Batrachoididae; genus Thalassophryne; species Thalassophryne amazonica. The sequence goes on from NC_047108.1 coordinate 70,926,267, forward strand.
AGCTATGAGCTGATGTTTCTGCTGCTTAAATAACAATGGACATGGCCCAAATGCAATTGCACCTGCAACACCAATAATTTTTGAGCCCACCATAAAGATAGCATGCTAAGAATTGAAATCCATAGCAAGGTAGCAAGGCAGTACAGCAACGTAGCAGTTAGCACTGTTGCCTCACAGTGAGGAAGTCATGGGATTGCTTCTCACCTGGTTCTTCATGCGTGGAGTTTGCATGTTCTCCTTGTGTTTGTGTGGGTTCCCTCAGACTTAACCTTCCACTTCCAGAGATATGCAAGTTACATGAATTGGAAACTTTAAATTTATCATAGGTGTGAATGTGTTGACCTGTCTACATGTGGCCCTGTGATGATCTGGCAACCTGTTCAGGGAATACCTTTTCTCTTGCTGAATGACTGCTGGTATAGGTGCCAGTCATCCTGCAATCTTTAATTGGATTAAGTGGATATAAAAAACAAATGAAGGAAATATTTGTTGTGGAATGCCCCAGAGATCTGCTCTTGAACCATTTCCTTTGTTCTTTCTTTCTTTCTTTCTTTCTTTCTTTCTTTCTTTCTTTCTTTCTTTCTTTCTTTCAGTCAGTAATGAAAAACGCACTCTGAGAAACAGCCAGTTCACTGCTTGTGTATGCCTCAGAGCAAACAACAGAAATCTAAAACAGGTGTGTGAATTTATATATATATATATATATATATATATATATATATATATATATATATATATATATATATATATATATATATATATATATATATATATATATGTAGAGAGATAGATCTCTCTCTCTCTCTCTTTCTCTCTCTCTCTATGTGTGTGTGTGTGTGTGTGTGTGTGTGTGTGTGTGTGTGTGAGAGAGAGAGACATAAATTGCTGGATTTTTTCATCTTAATAAAATAAATAAATACGGGTTGCCGAGCACTTAACTTGGTTCTCCTGATCTTGGCACCTTGCCTTCTTTGGAGAATTCTCATGATAGCTATTGTCTTTCACTCAGTTTTGAAATATGATAAACGGATACATAATGTTAAATCCAGTCTCATTCATTTAAATGCTGTGTTCAAAGTCAGAGCAGCTCAACTTCATTTCTGCAATTTTTTATGTCTCAGTATCAATCAGACGTTACTGTCTCATTTCCAGATTGTCCAAATTGCAGCACAAAGCAATTGTCAACAAAGAGAAACCATATAACGGGAATCCTTAACCTCCTTCCCTGGTTACTAACTGACAGTAGAGTGCAGAAATTAAATCCTGCTTTGATTTCTCACCACTGAGAATGTCTCTGAGCTCCTGTCTCCCTGCTGCCAAAGAGTGTAGATCTTCTGATCAATGGCTGTTGTCCCCGTGCCCTGAGCTATGGCTGTGTGCAATGCTGACAGAACATTCTCAGTGAGTGTGCCAAAATTATAGATTTTCTTTCCCCTTCATATTTACATATCCAACAATATTAAGTCATCTGAGACTCATGTTTTGTTTTGTTATGGCCATCAGGTATTGCCAAGGCTTTTCGTCTGTCTGTCTGTTTGTCCGTCTGTCTGTGCTCAGTATTTGTCCAGTCATATTACTGCTAGGGTCTTCAAATTCACAGGGAAAATTCTTGGTACACAGACCTTGGACAACTTTAAAGATGGCTAACTTGGACCTATTTTAAGAGATATTTTAAGAGGTTAAAATGTCAAATTCTGTTTCAATCTGTTCAGTATTGTTTTTGAGTGGCGGGCATGACAGCCAATCAGAGTAGAGCTGCACTGTAACGTCAGTAACTGCTCTTTCCAAAATCACTTTGTTTTGTGTGTTTATATACATGTTTCTCATACATTATGTAAAAACTAGTGAGAAATAAACACTTCTAAAACTGAAAATGCTGTTTTTGTAACCTAATAACACCTCTGAACTTATTTACAAGACATTTCACGGATGTTATTATGGTGACATGGCTGGTAGCTAGCTGCAAAACCCTGTTTCCTTTGTGTGTAAATATATCCTCTTTGTCATATATTATGTAAACACCAGCGAGAAATAAACACTTCTAAAACCAAAAACGCTGTTTTTGTAACCTCATAACACCTCTGGAGTCATTTACAAGATATTTGGCAAATGTTAGGGTGCATGCTAATTTCCGCGAATTGGAAGCTAACTTCCTATGGAGTTAAATTTGTCTCAATACCTGCAAATGCACAGAGGGTGATTGACAAATATGCCTTAGTTTGCACAACTTCCACTCTTAAAACCTAAATATTGTTTATGATTGACTGATTGATAAAGGAGCTTTATTGAACATGTACAAATTGTACGTAAGACAACTGCAAATTATAAAGAACACAATGCTCATATGGTCGAGAGTATTTTAGCATTGCATTATATTTTTATTCTCTGTCCTTTAAATGTTCAATATGTAGTCTACTTTCAACTGGTGACTTTTCTGTTTTGAGGTTCTTATATACTTTATTTGATTTCAATTCATTATATTCTATATTGTATTCACGGTAAATTTCACTGTCCTCACTGACTGAGCTTGTTTCAGGTTTGCAACATATGTTTTTATTACTGTCTCAGTATCTTAGTATTTGAGTGATCTAAACTATAATTTTATCATTTGGTTGGTTATTTTAGTTTTCTCCTGCCATAAAGAATCAGAGATGAGTCCTTGAATGTGTTAACGTATTTTACAGAAATAAAGTTGAGCATAATTGCATCTTCCACAGTGAGAGATTCCATTATGTAATTTATTGCATTCTTTTACTGTTGAGTCAACTTTCCAGAGCTTTAAAGCAGATTTTTTTAAAAAATATTATTCTCTGTGCTGTACAGCCCAGCTTCGTGTAGTGATCAGAGTAGCTTCACAAAATATTGAGTCAGGTCCATAAGTATCTGGACAGCAACACAGTGTTTGAGTTTGAATGCTTTACCACAGAGTTCAAATAAGACAATCATGTTGTGCAGTGTAGACTTTCAGCTTGAACTCAAGAGGTTTAACAAAATATCAAATGCACCGCTGAGGAATTGCAGCAGTTTTACCACCCAGTCCCTCCAATTTTAGAGGTCTTAAGTATTTGGACAATGTAAATACAAGGTTATTTTTATATACAAATCATCCATTTTTTTACAACCAGTTTTCTTTATACAAGTCAGGGGATGGATTGATGAACACTTCGTGAACACAATAATTCACAGAATCTGTGCCGGATGTTATTTACATTAATCTTAAAGAAATACACACATTATGGTGGTATCTGGTAAATCTGCCTATATATATATATATATATATATATATATATATATATATTTGCATTAATTATTAAGATCCTATTGTCTTACTTACAGTTTTTACATGTTCAATTAAGCCCCTCTATCTAACAATCAATCATGAACAATGTTTACATTTATGAGCTTTTGACAAGAGCAGAAGTTAGCTTTGAGATAGCGGAAGCTAGCGTGCATGCTAACATCCACAAAATGTCTTATAAATCCTTCCAGAGGTGTTATTGGGTTACAAAAACAGTATTTTCAGTTTTAGAAGTGTTCTTGCTAGCTTTTACATAATATATGACAAAGAGGTTATATTTACACACAAATTAAACCGTTTGCAATTAGCCTGTGATGTCACCACATTAACATCAGCAAAGTGTCTTGTAAATTACTTCAGAGGTGTTATTAGGTTCCAAAAACAGCATTTTCATTTTTAGATGTGTTTATTTCTCCCTAGCTTTTACAGAATATATGAGAAACATGTCATATAAACATATAAATGAAGTGGTTTTACAGAGACCTGCCACTGACGTCACAGTGCCGCTCTACTCTGATTGGCTGTCAGCCCGCCACTCAAAAACATAAATAAATAAAAAAATGAAAATGGAACAGAATGAAACAGAATGTGACCTTTACCCTCATTAAATGCCTCTTAAAATAAGTCAAGGTTAGCCATCTTTGAACTTGCTCACGGTTTGTGTCCTAAGAATGTTCCCTGTGAATTTGAAGACTGACAGTAATAGGACTGGACTTGTACTTAGCACAGACAGACGGATGGATGGATGGACACAAAGTCTTTGCAATACCCGATGGTCATATTTGATGACCTTGGGTAAAAACAGAGTTACTGTTTAAAACATACAAGAAATCTGATCTTGATCTGTTTTCATACCAAACAAAACAATACAATATAAACAAAACCAGATCAAATCTGGGCTTGAGTTGCCCATGTGCCTTCTGAAAAGCTAGAGCTATAATTTCATGTCTTCTTTTGAAGAATATTCTCTGTGCCACTGCACCATGAAACTGTAAAATTATAGAGACAGCAGACAGAAGTTGTACCTTGGACAGTTTTGCCAGTGAAACCCTGTAACTTCTCTGGGCATGTCTGGCTGTTATGGTGGCTTCCCTCACTAGTCTCCTACTTGCATGCTTACTGTGTTTTTGTAAACTATCTACTCCATATAGGTTTACCATACAGTGTCATACTGTCTGTATTTCTTAATGATAAATAAATAAAAATGGACTGCATTTATATTGCGCTTTTCCATCTGCATCAGATGCTCAAAGCACTTTACAAATCAATGCCTCACATTCACCCTGATGTGAGGGTGCTGCCATGCAAGACGCCCACTACACAGTGGGAGCAACTAGGGGATTAGGGCCCTTAGTGATTTTCCAGTCAGGCTGCTCTTACCAAAAAATAGTACTGATAAGTATATAAAAAGTAAACTGGAAGTATACTTGAAACATACTTGCATGTACTACTTTTTGGTAAGGGTGGGATTTGAACCGAGTATCATCTGGTCTCAAGCCCAACGCTTAACCACTAGACCATCACCTGATTAATGTAAATGAATTCCAGCACATATTCTATGACTTGGAAATATTAATGTATCCATCCCCTGACTTGTCTCAAGAAACTTATTTAGTTTGCCCAATAAGTTTTAATCTCTAAAAATGGAGGAACTATGTATACAAATTGCCGTAATTCCTAAAAGTTAATGTGATAGTTTTGTCAACTCCTTGAATTAATGCTGAAAGTCGACACTACAAACACATCTTGATTTCATTCATCAACATTGTGGTGATGTACACAGATAAAAATTACAAAAACTCTCTCACTGTTCAAGTATTTATTGATTTGACTGCATACTCATGTATGAACATGTGTGGTATCTCACTATTTATGTATTTGTTACATTTAACTGGAACATTACTGGATGTCAACTAAAAAAACTACATGGTGTAGAAAATGCTGAGCAGTAAATTTATCCCAGGAAAATTCTTTCAGAGGAAGTCTCAGGTTTGTTTTGGACCCAGTCTTTTGTATGTTATTTGCATGTTCTCTCTGTGTTTGCATGTGTTCCCTCTAGATGCTCCGGCTTCATCCCATTTCTGAAGACATGCAGGTTAAGTGAATTGGTCACTCAAAATTGATTGTAGGCGTGAGTGAGAGTGGGAATGAGTGTGTCTGTGTATATGTGCCAACCCCAGGATAGACTGGTGTCCTGTCCAGGGTGTACCCCACCATGACCTTTTAGAACTCTCTCAATCTTTTTGGAACCACATGGAGTCTGAAATTGTAAATGTGTTTTGTGTATAGCTAACACAAATAATCATTTTTAACAAGTCAGAAGATGGATACATGAAAATTTCCAAGTCACTGAATGTATCTTGGACTTAATGTACTTCAATCATTAAGAACAGTATGGTACTGTATGACTAAACTGTCCAGAGTAGGCAGTTCTCAAATATTAAGTGATTGAGCAAGAAAGAAACTAGTGAGGGAATCCACCAAGAGACCCATGACAACTCTGAAGGGGGTATAGGCTTCTGTGGCTGTGTCTAGACAAACTGTGCATTGTGCAACTTTAGACTTTTGCACCACCAGTCAGAATTTTATCATGGAATATGAGAGAAAAAGATTTTTGTTGAAGAAGGCAGATTAAATCTGGACTGGAGCCTCATGTGCATTCTGTCAAATTGTATCTGAAATTTCACATCTTCTTTTTGAAAGAAATAATTCTTGGTTTCTCTAAATCTGGTCACAAAAGTTGCAACAGACAAAAATTGCATGATGCACAGTTTCTCCAAAGAAAACTACTCGAAAGAAAACTAGCTATAACAATGATTATTTACATTAATAATATAAACTTGATGTTAATTTTGACCAATTACTTACATGCTCTGAACATTGGAGGGACTGTGTATAAAAATTAGAGCCCAACTGAAATTTTCATGAACATATTGGCATCTGTGTTGTTTTTGCTGAGATAAAGACTTTAATTTAACCGAATAAACAATGCAGTTAAAACACTATGGCTGTTAGAAAAGGTGCAGTTATGTAGTTTGTGTAACAGTGGGACACAGATGTCAATCATGGCTGGGACCCCCATCATCTGTGGGTCACATTACCTACAGGGGCAAAGCAATCAGCTGTCATTTATTTTCAAGTTGGCGTTTTACAGTGACAAGAGAAAAGTGGTTGCTATTGCACCAGCTAGGCAGGGCCAAAATAGACAACAAGTCTATTTTGTAGGCCTCTACTGGTGGTTGGCTCTCACTGCGGTATTGTATCACTTCCTGTTCCGGAGCACAGCGGTGTTTTGCTGTATCTGTTAGCTGTTTAATCTGCGCAGTTAGATTGATCTAGATAACTAGATAACTAGATAACGATTTGTTTCCCAGTGTAATCTTCACGTGCCTTAACTAAAGCACTCCCTCTGCTGAATCACCTCTAAATTATTTACACATTATTCACTTTGTGTGTTTTTAGAAATCCGCTAGCTTAGCGCAGCTACTAGCTCTTAGCCGGTTTAGCATGGCGGCTTCTCCTGTCTCTCCCGCACTTTTCCGCTCTGGGTGTGAAATGTTTAGTTATTCATCGGCCTCCTTTAGCAGTAATGGTACTTGTAATAAGTGTAGCTTATTCGTAGCTTTGGAGGCCAGGCTGGGTGAATTGGAGACTCGGCTCCGCACCGTGGAAAATTCTACAGCTAGCCAGGCCCCTGTAGTCGGTGCGGACCAAGGTAGCTTAGCCGCCGCTAGTTCCCTTCCAGTAGATCCCGAGCAGCTGGGAAAGCAGGCCGACTGGGTGACTGTGAGGAGGAAGCGTAGCCCTAAACAGAAGCCCCGTGTACACCGCCAACCCGTTCACATTTCCAACCATTTTTCCCCACTCGGCGACACACCCACCGAGGATCAAACTCTGGTTATTGGTGACTCTGTTTTGAGAAATGTGAAGTTAGCGACACCAGCAACCATAGTCAATTGTCTTCCGGGGGCCAGAGCAGGCGACATTGAAGGAAATTTGAAACTGCTGGCTAAGGCTAAGCGTAAATTTGGTAAGAATGTAATTCACGTCGGCAGTAATGACACCCGGTTACGCCAGTCGGAGGTCACTAAAATTAACATTGAATCGTGTAACTTTGCAAAAACAATGTCGGACTCTGTAGTTTTCTCTGGACCCCTCCCCAATCGGACCGGGAGTGACATGTTTAGCCTCATGTTCTCCTTGAATTGCTGGCTGTCTGAGTGGTGTCCAAAAAATGAGGTGGGCTTCATAGATAATTGGCAAAGCTTCTGGGGAAAACCTGGTCTTGTTAGGAGAGACGGCATCCATCCCACTTTGGATGGAGCAGCTCTCATTTCTAGAAATCTGGCCAATTTTCTTAAATCTTCCAAACCGTGACTATCCAGGGTTGGGACCAGGAAGCAGAGTTGTAGTCTTACACACCTCTCTGCAGCTTCTCTCCCCCTGCCATCCCCTCATTACCCCATCCCCGTAGAGACGGTGCCTGCTCCCAGACCACCAATAACCAGTAAAAATCTATTTAAGCATAAAAATTCAAAAAGAAAAAATAATATAGCACCTTCAACTGCACCACAGACTAAAACAGTTAAATGTGGTCTATTAAACATTAGGTCTCTCTCTTCTAAGTCCCTGTTAGTAAATGATATAATAATTGATCAACATATTGATTTATTCTGCCTTACAGAAACCTGGTTACAGCAGGATGAATATGTTAGTTTAAAAGAGTCAACACCCCCGAGTCACACTAACTGCCAGAATGCTCGTAGCACGGGCCGAGGCGGAGGATTAGCAGCAATCTTCCATTCCAGCGTATTAATTAATCAAAAATCCAGACAGAGCTTTAATTCATTTGAAAGCTTGACTCTTAGTCTTGTCCATCCAAATTGGAAGTCCCAAAAACCAGTTTTATTTGTTATTATCTATCGTCCACCTGGTCGTTACTGTGAGTTTCTCTGTGAATTTTCAGACCTTTTGTCTGACTTAGTGCTTAGCTCAGATAAGATAATTATAGTGGGCGAATTTAACATCCACACAGATGCTGAGAATGACAGCCTCAACACTGCATTTAATCTATTATTAGACTCAATTGGCTTTGCTCAAAATGTAAATGAGTCCACCCACCACTTTAATCATATCTTAGATCTTGTTTTGACTTATGGTATGGAAATTGAAGACTTAACAGTATTCCCTGAAAACTCCCTTCTGTCTGATCATTTCTTAATAACATTTACATTTACTCTGATGGACTACCCAGCAGTGGGGAATAAGTTTCATTACACTAGAAGTCTTTCAGAAAGCGCTGTAACTAGGTTTAAGGATATGATTCCTTCTTTATGTTCTCTAATGCCATATACCAACACAGTGCAGAGTAGCTACCTAAACTCTGTAAGTGAAATAGAGTATCTCGTCAATAGTTTTACATCCTCATTGAAGACAACTTTGGATGCTGTAGCTCCTCTGAAAAAGAGAGCTTTAAATCAGAAGTGCCTGACTCCGTGGTATAACTCACAAACTCGCAGGTTAAAACAGATAACCCATAAGTTGGAGAGGAAATGGCGTCTCACTAATTTAGAAGATCTTCACTTAGCCTGGAAAAAGAGTCTGTTGCTCTATAAAAAAGCCCTTCGTAAAGCTAGGACATCTTACTACTCATCACTAATTGAAGAAAATAAGAACAACCCCAGGTTTCTTTTCAGCACTGTAGCCAGGCTGACAAAGAGTCAGAGCTCTATTGAGCCGAGTATTCCTTTAACTTTAACTAGTAATGACTTCATGACTTTCTTTGCTAATAAATTTTAACTATTAGAGAAAAAATTACTCATAACCATCCCAAAGACGTATCGTTATCTTTGGCTGCTTTCAGTGATGCTGGTATTTGGTTAGACTCTTTCTCTCCGATTGTTCTGTCTGAGTTATTTTCATTAGTTACTTCCTCCAAACCATCAACATGTCTATTAGACCTCATTCCTATCAGGCTGCTCAAGGAAGCCCTACCATTAATTAATGCTTCGATCTTAAATATGATCAGTCTATCTTTATTAGTTGGCTATGTACCACAGGCTTTTAAGGTGGCAGTAATTTAACCATTACTTAAAAACCATGACTTGACCCAGCTATCTTAGCTAATTATAGGCCAATCTCCAACCTTCCTTTTCTCTCAAAAATTCTTAAAAGGGTAGTTGTAAAACAACTAACTGATAATCTGCTAATCTGCAGAGGAATGGTCTATTTGAAGAGTTTCAGTCAGGTTTTAGAATTCATCATAGTACAGAAACAGCATTAGAGAAGGTTACAAATGATCGTCTTATGGCCTCAGACAGTGGACTCATCTCTGTGCTTGTTCTGTTAGACCTCAGTGCTGCTTTTGATACTGTTGACCATAAAATTTTATTACAGAGATTAGAGCATGCCATAGGTATTAAAGGCACTGCGCTGCGGTGGTTTGAATCATATTTGTCTAATAGATTACAATTTGTTCATGTAAATGGGAAATCTTCTTCACAGACTAAGGTTAATTATGGAGTTCCACAAGGTTCTGTGCTAGGACCAATTTTATTCACTTTATACATGTTTCCCTTAGGCAGTATTATTAGACGGCATTGCTTAAATTTTCATTGTTACGCAGATGATACCCAGCTTTATCTATCCATGAAGCCAGAGGACACACACCAATTAGCTAAACTGCAGGATTGTCTTACAGACATAAAGACATGGATGACCTCTAATTTCCTGCTTTTAAACTCAGATAAAACTGAAGTTATTGTACTTGGCCCCACAAATCTTAGAAACATGGTGTCTAACCAGATCCTTACTCTGGATGGCATTACCCTGACCTCTAGTAATACTGTGAGAAATCTTGGAGTCATTTTTGATCAGGATAGGTCATTCAATGGGCATATTAAACAAATATGTAGGACTGCTTTTTTGCATTTGCGCAATATCTCTAAAATGAGAAAGGTCTTGTCTCACAGTGATGCTGAAAAACTAATTCATGCATTTATTTCCTCTAGGCTGGACTATTGTAATTCATTATTATCAGGTTGTCCTAAAAGTTCCCTGAAAAGCCTTCAGTTAATTCAAAATGCTGCAGCTAGAGTACTAACGGGGACTAGAAGGAGAGAGCATATCTCACCCATATTGGCCTCTCTTCACTGGCTTCCTGTTAATTCTAGAATAGAATTTAAAATTCTTCTTCTTACTTATAAGGTTTTGAATAATCAGGTCCCATCTTATCTTAGGGACCTCATAGTACCATATCACCCCAATAGAGCGCTTCGCTCTCAGACTGCAGGCTTACTTGTAGTTCCTAGGGTTTGTAAGAGTAGAATGGGAGGCAGAGCCTTCAGCTTTCAGGCTCCTCTCCTGTGGAACCAGCTCCCAATTCAGATCAGGGAGACAGACACCCTCTCTACTTTTAAGATTAGGCTTAAAACTTTCCTTTTTGCTAAAGCTTATAGTTAGGGCTGGATCAGGTGACCCTGAACCATCCCTTAGTTATGCTGCTATAGACTTAGACTGCTGGGGGGTTCCCATGATGCACTGAGTGTTTATTTCTCTTTTTGCTCTGTATGCACCACTCTGCATTTAATCATTAGTGATTGATCTCTGCTCCCCTTTACAGTATGTCTTTTTCCTGATTCTCTCCCTCAGCCCCAACCAGTCCCAGCAGAAGACTGCCCCTCCCTGAGCCTGGTTCTGCTGGAGGTTTCTTCCTGTTAAAAGGGAGTTTTTCCTTCCCACTGTTGCCAAGTGCTTGCTCACAGGGGGTTGTTTTGACCGTTGGGGTTTTTCCATAATTATTGTATGGCCTTGCCTTACAATATAAAGCGCCTTGGGGCAACTGTTTGTTGTGATTTGGTGCTATATAAATAAAATTGATTTGATTTGATTTGATTTTATATAAATGCTGAGCGAAGCAAGACAGCGATTGCTAGTCCAAGTGAGGGCAGTGTGATTGAAGCATGACATACATTGGTTGGTTGTTTTTATAGTTATTTATAATAAAGTTCATGCTTAGAATACAAAACATCAAGCCTCAAATAAATTTTTTAATCTTAAGGATAACAAAATATAAGGAATCATTGCCAATTCTTTATGTATATTTTAACAGATCTATTGGTATTGAGGGCAGCACGGTGGCTTAGTGGTTCGCACTGTTAATTCACAGCAAGACGGTCATGGGATCGCTTCCCACCTGTGTCCTTTCTGTGTGGAACTTGTATGTTTGCCCCGTGTTTGCATGGGTTCCCTCTGGGTGCTCCAGCTTACCCCACATCCAAAAACATGCAGGTTAGGTGAAGTGAAAACGTTAAATTGTCCGTAGGTGTGCGTGCGGGTGTCAATGTCGAATGTCTTTGTGTGACCCTATGATAGACTTGGTGTCCTGTCTGGGTTGTACCCTGCCTCACGCCCTATGACTGCTGGGATAGGCTCCGCCCTCCCACCCCCCCATGATCCTTAATTGGAGTAAGCGGGTATTGAAAATGGATGGATGGATACTGGTATTGAGGCATCACGGTGGCTTCATACTTAGCACTGTTGCCTTACAGTAAGAAGTTCCTGGGATTGCTTCCTACCTGGTCCTTTCTGTGTGGCATTTGCATGTACTTCTCATGTTTGTGTGGATTGCCTCCAGGTGGTCTGGCTTCCTCCCTCTTCCAATGACATGCAGTTTAGGTTAATTGGAAACTTTAAATTGACTGTAGATGTGAATTTGTTTGTCTGATCTGGCCCTGTGATAGAGCGGCAGCCTGTCCAGAGTGAACCCCACCTCTTGCCCAGTGACCAGTGGGATAGTCTCCAGCTTCCCTGTGACCCTAAATTGGTATAAGCAGATGTACAACCCCAATTCCAATTTAAGTTTGGACGTTGTGTAAAATGTAAATAAAAATAGAATACAGTGATTTGCAAATCCTCTTCATCCTAATTGAATGCACCATAAAGACAAGATATTTAATGTTCAAACTGATAAACTTCATTGTTTTTGTGCAAATATTTGCTCATTTTGAAATGGATGCCTGCAACACGTTTCAAAAAGGCTGCGACAGTGGTATGTTTTCCACTGTGTTACATCACCTTTCCTTCTATCAACACTCAATAAGCTTTTGGGAACTGAGGACACTAATTGTTGAAGCTTTGTAGGTGGAATTCTTTCCCATTCTTGCTTGATGTACAACTTCAATTGTTCAACAGTCAGGGACCTCCGTTGTCATATTTTGCGCTTCATAATGCGCCACACATTTTCAATGGGCAGCAGGTCTGGACTGCAGGCAGGCCAGTCTAGTACCCGCACTCTGTTACTACAAAGCCACGCTGTTGTAACACGTGCAGAATGTGGCTTGGCATTGTCTTACTGAAATAAGCATGGATGTCCCTGAAAAAGACGTTGCTTGGATGGCAGCATGTGTTGCTCCAAAGCCTGGATGTACCTTTCAGCATTGATGGTGCCATCACAGATGTGTAAGTTGTCCATGCCATGGGCACTAACACACCCCCATACCATCACAGATGCTGGCTTTTGAACTTTGCACTGGTAACAATCTGGATGGTGTTTTTCCTCTTTTTGACCGGAGAACATGACGTCCATGATTTCCAAAAACAATTTGAAATGGGGACTCATCAGGCCACAGCACACTTTTCCACTTTGCGTCTGTCCATTTCAAATGAGCTCGGGCCCAAAGAAGGTGGATGTTGTTGATATATGACTTTCGCTTTGCATGGTAGTTTTAACTTGCGCTTGTAGACGTAGCGATGAACTGTGTTAACTGAAAATGGTTTTCTGAAATGTTCCTGAGCCCACGCGGTAAGATCATTTACACAATGAATGATGCTGGTTTTTAATGCAGTGCCGCCTGAAGGATCAAAGGTCACGGTCATTCAATGTTGGTTTTCGGCCTTGCTGCTTACATGTAGAAAGTTCTTCAGATTGTCTGAATCTTCTGATTATATTATGGACTATAGATGATGGAATCCCTAAATTCCTCGCAATTGAACATTGAGAAACATTGTTCTTAAACTGTTGGACTATTTTTTTTCACGCAGTTGTTCACAAAGTGGTGATCCTTGCCCTATCTTTGCTTGTGAACAGCTGAGCCTTTTGGGGATGCTCCTTTTATACCCAATCATGACACTCACCTGTTTCCAGTTAACCTGTTCACCTGTGGAATGTTCCAAAGAGGTTTTCTTTGAGCATTCATCAACTTTCCATGTCTTTTTTTTTGCCCCGTCCCAGCTTTTTTGATACGTGTTGCAGGCATCCATTTCAAAATGAGCAAATATTTGCACAAAAACAAAAAGTCTATCAGTTTGAACATTAAATATCTTGTCTTTGTGGTGTATTCAATTGAATATACACTGAAAAAAATGCTACTTTGGATCAACTTAAAAAAATTGATGTAATTTGTTACAGCTAATTTTTTTATTTTCTCACAATGTATATTTAGGATTTTGTAAAGTGATTCCAGCAGATTTAAACTGGAAACCACAATTTTCCATTAGACCAATCTAAATAAGTACTTTGAATGAAGTGCACTGTGTTTCACTTTTTTCAATGTAGGTTGAAGAGGATTTGCAAATCATTGTATTCTGTTTTTATTTACATTTCACACAATGTCCCAACTTCATTGGAATTGGGGTTGTAGAAAATTAATTTATCAGTATCATACATTTTTTACTCCCTAATATTGGTATCATTATTGGACCACCAAAATTACACATTGGTTAGACTCTTAGAAAAATGGTGGTAATTCCTCAATAGTTAATGTGATGTTTTTCTTTACTCCTTTGAAACACACTTAAACCTCTACACTACAGCCATACTGATTGTTTCATTTCATCTCCTCTGAGGTGGTGCACAGAAGAAAAATTACCACAATTCTGTCATTGCCCAACTAATTATGGACCTGACTTTAAGCCTGTCATTGTTTAAATTAGTCCCCAAAAATCACAGCACAATCAGCATGAATTCAACTTGCACTTTGTAAAAATTTACATTTTCCCTGAGTATATTATATTTTTACAATTTATGTGCTTTATTTATGTTGAAATGTTACCACTTAAGATAGTGTTCACTTTCTGACATAAAAGTGCTTTACATCTGTAATTATTTGGGTGTTCTACAGAATGCTACAGATAAAAGCCTTCAGACGGATTTGAACTCACAACATTTTGGTTAAGACATGACACCAACATAATACATTCAACACTGAAAACTCAGCATGTGCCACACCTCTTTATTTTTCACTCAGTGTACGGAGAGGAACAAATAATAGCTTCAGATTGTCAAATTACACTTGCGGTGAGCTGAATATGATCAACCCAAGAAACAACTACAACACTGCAAACTTAAACTCTAAGAGGAGAGTGGATTTGTTAATCAAACACTCTGGTGTTAAACACTCCAGTAGTTATATTTTATAAATGATAAGTTCGCTTTTCGTAACAACCCATTTATTAAAACATTTTTATACCAATGTAGTCTCTGTGTTCTTCTCACCTTTGACAGCTGCTTGCTTGCATGAAGTACTTTTTTTAAGGAAGCAATGAATGATGGAGCAGCCATACTGAGAGTTAAAACTCATGCTCCAAATAGCAACAACATAATTCAATCTCCTTTGTAATTTTGCATTAGACCAGTCTCAGATGTTAGCTCAGGTCAGTTTGTTTACTGCGGATGTGTTGCACAGTAAACAACAATGGCATTTACTGATGTCAACAACATTATACACTGTAAGTAATCATGAAATGCATGAATGCATGAATAACCACACTATGCAGTCTAAAGGTTCTGACAATGTGAGCTAGGTTTGGGATCTTACACTTTCTGAGATATAAGTAGGGAAGAATAAAGGATGGGGACCACTATCATTTAGGTAAAACTTTTTGGTTTACCTTAAAAATATGATGTCAGTGCTACCTTAAAATTTTATGTTCATGAAACAAGCGTAGTTTGTTCTTCCAGTACCACAAAATGTGTGTCTGAAACAAACAAACAAACAAACAAACAACAAACAAAACTTAAATTGAATGAACTAATTAATGTCTGTTTGTTTTGGTTTGATAGTTAATCCAATCAAATCCCTTGATAAGTCACATAACTTGCAAAATTCAGCTGAATTAAAATAATTTGTAGTGTGAAATCTCCATCACTGGGTAGCTGATTTAAATTTGCTACTACTTCTTTGAAATGATAAATGTGTGTAGCTCTTTTGGCTGCTGGTTGCTCACTTTGGTTTGCCACAGCACATCCGGTATGGATCTGCACATTAATTTGGCACAAATTTTACACCAGATGCTCTTCCTGATGTATTTTTCTGGCAGTGCAACCACAAATCTGATGGTGAGGATAAAAGTCCCATCAGTGAGAAAGAAGAGGAAATAACAAAGGACAAATTTATTATTTCATATGTATTTATTTTTCATTATCAAAAATGAAAAAGGCCAAAGGTTTGCTTAATTAGATATCGATTTTTCCAATTACTTTTTTTTTTGCAGCTCAAATGTTAATTAGTAATATTGCAACCCAATCTTCAGCATTTTTTTCTCATACTGCTGTAAAATAATGTGTTTAAAAAATATTGACAATTTTTTTGAATATTAGATTACTGTTAAGTGAGTGGAGGCCTTGATTGCTAACAATATTTTATTGTGTGTCAGGTTGTAAAAAATAGTAAATAATTGAAATAAAAATGCATACTGCTTACAAGCACAGAATTGATCCTGCTTATTTAAAAAAAAGACCCAAAATTGAAAAAAAAAAAAAAAATCTCCATCTCTGTGGGTGCAAAAATGATTTTTTTTTTTTTTTTTGCTGTATGATCATTTGAGTAATATCACCTTCAAAAGTGATGCTGCTGTGATTTCCTATAGTATGTGTTAATGAGCCAGAAACAGTGCTGGTAAGGACTCTGTGCCTTCATTAATTAGCAGATAACCTTTATGTTTGGCGTATATTCTAACAAAATGATTGCTATCCTATTGTGGTGCCGTATCCTTGGTATAAAACACGCATTGTCCCTTTGAATAATTGAGACCAGCGGATTTTGCCTGCATTATTTTCCCTTGGTCAGCAACTAGCTACTAGTTTTGTCCCCAAGATCAATTACCTTGGTAACACAACCAGAGAGAGAGAGAGAGAGAGAGAGAGAGAGAGAGAGAGAGAGAGAGAGAGAGAGAGAGAGAGAGAGATGTAGGCACAATAGGGACTGTAGGTATGCTAAATACCTCTGGTTCCTTATCCGGGAACTACCTCTTTCTCTGCTATTGGGCCACTGGGTCACGTGGTAAAAGTAACTTTACAGGGCTGCTCGAAGAGTAGGAGGGCTTTATGGAGCAGAAAAACGACAAAGCTAGAAAAATTATTTTCCACTCCAGAAATTAATGATCATGAGCTCGTATTTGATGGAGTCTAACTACATTGATCCGAAATTTCCTCCATGCGAGGAATATTCGCAAAATAACTACATCCCTGAGCATAGTCCAGAATATTACAGCCGCGCGAGGGACACTGGCTACCAGCATCACCACCAGGAGTTATATCCTCCTCCGCGGGCGACCTACCAAGAGCGCCAGTATAACTGTGCAAGCATCCCTGAACCCGACACGCCACGGGGACATGGAATACCCCACTCCGCGCACCTGCTGACAGGGAAAGGGCAGCCTGCTTCATGTGAAACCCCACAGTTGTCTATGTCCCCCGCCACCCCACCGGCCGCAACCTCCGCCTGCAACCAAGCCACCCCGGAGCATCCGAACAGCACATCCTCCTCCAAGCAGCCCGTGGTCTACCCGTGGATGAAGAAAATTCACGTCAGCACTGGTAGGCAACTCGTGTGTTTATGTTGTGCGCGCTCCTCGCGCTCCTCTCTCCCCTTTATCAGCCCCTCTGACTCCCATCTCGTTGCCAGCCCCCTGCTCCGATAGCGGGGAAGCCTTTTGAAATGGCACAATTGAGGCGGATTTACGACTCGGCATTGGTAATTACACCCACCATAAATTTTATAGCCGAGGTATACTCAGGGCAGCCGTATCACCATGTGGCTTCTGCTGTTATGTATTGCGCGATGGAGAGAGGAAGAGGAATGGAAGGGAAGAAGGGAAAAAAACGAGCTTTGTAATCTTGTATTAATAATTTAGCTCATAGTTGGATGTGAGTGTCCTCTCATTACGCACGAGAACTTCTTAACTCGCCATTTATATTTCTTCAACAGCTAAACATTCGTATCCAATAAATCTTTCCATCTCAGGCCACTCTTGTTTACCCCTCCTTTCTCCATGTGTCTCTCCTCCTTTTTTTTTTTTTTTTTTTTCTTTCCAGTGAACTCGGGTTACAATGGGACGGAGCCCAAGCGCTCCAGGACAGCATACACCCGCCAGCAAGTCTTAGAATTGGAGAAGGAATTCCACTATAACCGATATTTAACTCGGCGGAGGCGCATCGAGATCGCCCACACCCTGGTTCTGTCCGAGCGACAGATTAAAATCTGGTTTCAGAATCGCAGGATGAAATGGAAAAAGGATCACAGGCTCCCGAACACCAAAGTGAGATCATCCACCACCTCCTCCTCCTCCTCCGCCTCCTCCACCACCTCCGGGTCCAACACAAGCGCAGCAGCCGGCGCTGTGGCCGCTGCCTCGGCCACTAACACAGGGGGCCCCGATGAACTGACTGGAGCACAGCATGGCGAGGATATTACCAGGTTATAAACCAAGAGGAACTGGGTTATTTATAGAACAATTATATATTTTGTTTTCGTAGCTATCGTGCGGTTTCCTTTAACTCCAAAGTTATATAAAATGCATGTTATATAGCATGGATTACTGCGAATACCGATGGATTATTTTTACGTGACACAGGGTTTAATTTATTTGAAGTTCAATTAAAATGTTTTTTATTGAAATGTTTTGAATGAAGGAAAAAAAGTAGAAAAAATATACATTTTATCCAAATGTTATTGTGGGCCATTCTTTCTTTTTCTTTTTCTTTTTCCTTTTTTTTTTTTTTTGCCCTGCTGCCCAAGGTGAAATGCACAATCTATTTATTTCAAACAACACTGGAAGCAAATCAATATAATAATAGTTATTTTTGGTAAAAAAAAAATAAAATAAAATAAGATGGACCACACCATTGATCTTGAACTTGTGTTTAGGATAATAATGTGTGAATTACCTCGTGTATTTCAGGATTATTATGTTTTTTTTTTTTATTTATTTGCAATTTAGTTTTGTGGTGTTGATGTTGTGTTTAGACCGTTAAAAAGCAGATTATTGTGAAATGCAATAAACGGAGTTTAGTGTTATTGTGCTAATCATATTGGTCAATAAAACAGTGAGTGTCGACTAGTTTTACACACGTTTTGGTTGAAATTCTTTTGAGGAAAGAAGTTGATATGTAAGAGATCTTTCTCACATGTGTCCAGATTGGAAGATTAAATCGCTGTGGCTTCAATCCTGCTGCTCTTTGGTGCGTCAGCAACTAAAAACAGATGTGTGTTTTTAAGTCTCACTCTTTGATTTTATTTATTTATTTATTTGTATTTTAGAAAATAGTTTGGGCACCATTCTGAAGGGCACAAAGGCCCTCCATGCACTGTGGTACTGCACAGTGCACGTTCTGACCTCAACATGAAGCTGCATGCATTTTAATTTAGACAACAAATGTTTTAGAGAATGTTGTGGAAAATATTCTTACTGAGTTTCGTACACACAAGTAGTCACCTTGGTTTTTCTAGTCCAGTTTGCCACTGCAGTTTTCAGATGTGAAATAACAAGAAGAGGAAGAATAAAGTCGTGAATTGCAGATAGAGTCAACAAAACGCGTCATGTGGTCTTCGTTAACAGTGAGAATGATGATAATGATGATGATAATGATGATGATGATGATGAAGTCAACTAGATGACATTTTTTAGGGGTGTTTCTTTTTAATCTTCACTTTTTTAGCTATTAAATGTGATACATGTAGCAACAAATTCTTCTGTATTTTTTTTTTTTTTTTTGCCTGCAGCTGTTTTGCAAGAAACCACAAACAGTGCAATTTAAAGAATAGCTGAAAATCTCCAGTGTGCAACGTCATCTGCCACTTTTTGTAGCGCAAACACAACAAGGTTGTTTATAAAGAACACACACACACACACACACACACACACACACACACACACACACACACACACACACACACACACACACACACACACACACACACATATATATATATATATAATTTATTTATTTGCTGATGTGTGCAGAATGATTCAGTTTAAACATGACTTGAACTCAGGGACGCGCAAGAATTTGATAAATTATTGAAATTGTGACATGAATAGACCTTATAAAATGCCTTGCCTAGTGGGGGGCGACGTAGCACAAAAGGAAGAGATATTCTTCTCCGCCATCAATCTTTCACTACATTGTGTTATGTCCTGGAAAACCTCTCTGACAACAGTCACTTCTGATCCTGCAAAATGTTCTCTCCTCGGACTTGTCCTGCGGTATTATTATTATTACGAAATGTGAGAGTTCAAATTGTGACTTTTTTTTTTTTTAATTAAGCGCTGGCAACAAGCATCGGTTGAAATTGTCTTTTGGCAGTGGCTTTGCAAAGGCACTAGAATGGCGGTGAGACGGGGCTGAAAAATGAATCCAGGAGCCTTTATGTTGGTGGACAGGTTGGAAAAATTAATGTGCTCGCAACAGTCGCAGCGTCCCTCCAATGCCTTTTCTAGACTCTGTCGCCTCCATGTCGTGAGGCTGAAAAGGTACTTTATTGAAGTTTGGGGGTGAAGTGGGAGAAGGCCGAGTTCACCTCGAGGACACATTTTCTGTCCCATTAGGTCCATTTCAGTCTGGATGGCCGACCTCTCCAACCCTCGTGACCTGCCTGAGTCTGTGCGTGCACCTTCTGTGTGCGCCCTGGCGCTCCCCCTTGGCTTCGGCTTTCTTTGTGGGTTTTTCTGCGTTGTGCTGGTGTAGAGGCCTGCGGCGGTCATCACCGAATGTGTCGCCCCTTTTGTTGACCAGAGTGACCCAAAAACACAGTGCGTCCACCCGATCTGCAGGACTTCTGTCACTACGTTTGATCCGCGCCTGGATCAAACATATTGTTTGAAATATTCTGGCGTGCATGATTGTGAAACGTGACAAAACCCGTCTGAAAACATGACAAAACTCATATCTATTAAAAGCGTGCAACTGACGCCTTTTAAATAACGAATGATAAAATTTCCAAATTGAATTTGAAGTTTTCTAGGTTTTAGCTGGATGAACTAAAATGTCTCAAATGGGGAGTCAAGTAAAAAATAGTTTCACTGATGTGGTCACGTGACTTTTGTGAAACGTGAGAGGACAGATGGCCTCAGGTTAGCACTTCAGCTCAAAAGTGGGCTGCAAAAGTGAGCTTGCCAATTATATGTGTGACAGTTTGGGGACATTTGGTCACTGTGGTTAGTTTACGGATAGGGACCATCAAGATAAAAAAAAAAACAAAAAACAAAAAAAAAAACTTTTTGACAGTTTGTAGAGACTCCACAAAACTTCCTAAAACTTTAATTTTTACACTACCACTGAAACCAAAATAATATCATATCTGCATTTTTGCTTTCGGTTGACCTCAGGATCACCACAGGAGATTGGGATATGGCACAAGTATTTATGATAAATATTCTCCCTGGCCCAAGTCCAGTTCTGTATGGAGGAAAAACATGCTAAATTCCAAATGTTCATCCAAGCCAAACTCTAATCAGGATTTTAACTCTGCTTCATTATTGACATCTGAGTGGATCAGGTGTGCTGCAGAGATTAAAAAAAAAAAATCCTTCATCCAAAATACTTAAAATTTGTCAAGTGATGATTTTGAAGTCTGGTGAAATGTAACTAATCTTGATATATATATATATATATATATATATATATATATATATATATATATATATATATATATATATATATATAAAATAAACATGTTAAATTTATTTTATCTATGTATCATTATTATTTTCACACAGAAACATAAAAAAAAAAGTTTGTTTTGTGTCCAGCACCCAGAAGTTAAAGAATTTATCCCAGTGATGATTATTTGTGTGAAAAATCTTCTGAGATGTGTGAGGCTGCAAGTGCAGCTGCACTCTGAACCACCACAGGCGCCATTTGTTTGAGCTCCTGGACCATTTGTGTAAAGTACAAACGACGCATAATTTCGGTGGTGACACTTATTTTGACTTTACTCAACCACTGAGTTAACTCAGGGGCCATACCAGGAGCAGCTGTAATTATTGTTGGAATAAACAAAGTTGTGATTATTATTATTATTATTATTATTATTATTATTTTTTTTTTTTTTTTTTTTTTAAAAGATGAACAAAAACTCTAGTGGTTTAAGTGGTATAAATCAACCTTCTGTTTGAGCAAAAGTGAAAACTCTCTCAACAATCTATTTGTGTTCATTTAAAATATACAGCCTGTTTATTTTTATTTAATTTTTTTGTAAATGCAAACAAATAATCCATTAAACAGGTAATTTCTTTACCGTTTTAGCTGTCTTACCTGTGAGAAGAGATTTAAAAAAAAAAAAATCCGCTTGATTAATCTTGTGTTCTTTCGGGAGTTATGTCCTTAAAGTTGAAGATATCTCCATCTTAATTTGAATTTTCATCGCCAGTCTTTTTCTTTGCTGTAGCTGAAGCAGCACTTTAAGTTCAGCACCTTGCAGGTCTGTTTTAAGTGTTTGAAATTCATGTTTATGACTCAGTCGAACTGGTTTCTTTTTTTTTTTTTTTTCTTTTTGACTCTTGAATAAGATGTTTTTTTTCCAGCTCACATCATCGCACTATCTGATTTATGAACACCTCAGGCCAAAACTCTCTATCTTACAGGACATAAAAACACTGAAATGTTTGAGCAGAAAAAAAAATGATTAGCTGATCCGGCTGCTGGCGCACATTTTATTTCCGGTTTTAAACACTTTTATTTTTTCTTCCTCCACACAGGTGAGCGCTTCCTTGCACCTCTCTGGGTTTGTAATGATGTTTTGTGCATCATAAAGGCTGAGAGTTGAAACAGGGGTCAGGCTGCTGTTCTGCAGTCGCGCGCGAGGCTGTGTGCACGCTGACCGGCAGTGGGTGTGTCCATAAATCCGTAAATCTCTCTCCCGTCCGTTAGGGAGCAGATGCACCGCGTCTCTTCTTTTTGTCAGCGCGAGAGAATCGAATGAATTTACATAAAAGTGGATTTTTTTTTTTTTTTAGAACTCCACCAGACGTGTAAAAATGATTTAAGGTCCAGGCGGAGCTGGCGAACATCTCGAGCAGCTTGGATCAACAGTCCCTCTGCAGACTTCAACATCACATCAGCTGGGAGATGATGGCCTGGATAAACTTACCCATAATGCTTTATGTCATCATAACGCCTCGCAGAGAAATATTTCATTAGCCTATTTGCTGCATCGTTGAGGACCTTTGAAATTACAGTCATTTTCCTTCGTTCAAGGTGTCGCCAGGGGCCGCACAGTCACTAGACTGAATTATGATCATGTTATTCACTTTTCATTAGCCAAAGTGATCTGAATATGGGGTTTTGAGACTATAGATCCGCAATTATGTATAGGTTAAGTGAAAATAGACTTTTCATGTTATTTGTTCTCCAAAATTATTCTGCTGTGTAGTTGTGTAGCCACCAGTTGAATGTCTGATTTAGTGAGGTTCATTCTGTGGGCACTGAAAAACAAAACAAAACAAAAAAAAACCCAAACCTCAGCCTGAATAGAATCATCTGTAAAACAAAATAATAAGCTTTACTGAATATTAATTTTGGGAATTAATCAAGAAAACATGCAAAAGTAGATTCATACATATAACCTATCAAATATTTTTGTGGCTATGTGGACTTCTGGTCAGTCAAAAGTAATTTGAAAACTAGTTTGTTTATTGTATTTAAATTGTCTGGCGTTTTAGAAATCTTACACCAGGGGTGGATTACTGCATGGGTTAGCTTGGGCTGGAAGCCAGTGGCCCGATGTCATTTGGGGCCCCACATTTTTTCCTCCCACAGACATACTGTGGAGAATGCATATCATAACACAAACCCTAACACAAAGAATAGACAGAATAAATACTGTCAGAAATAACACATATCAACAACTGCCAATGGAAAACTTCCATTGCATAATGGGAAACGATGCACCTCAGGACACAATAATAAAGGATTATTAACTTTGCTTGCTCGGTCTGTACAGGAATATCAGACCTCTGTCTTTTTTGTACGGTCCTCGAAAATAATTTGTTTATTTTATTTTATTCAAGCTCGTTTGCTGTTAATTCCCCCAATTCAAACTTGTCAGTGATAAAATTTGCTCAGAGAATGGTCCTCTTTGTTGCTAATAATATCTTTTTTCATTTTTAGTTTTGTTTTATTTCACACCATGAAAATTATAAATAAAGTCACAAATCTGATACGTGATCCGGACTGATTGTCATGGTAAGGGTCTGATATGGGAAAATATCAGATTGGACATCAGCCAAGCAGAGCGCACCTACCATCGTAGCCATATAATAATATGTTTTATGTTGCTTAAAGTAACAAAAGATGCAGAATGTTTGAGGACCACTCTTGAAAAGTGTTTGACTAAATAGGATGTTTTCACATATCTGTAAAAAAAAAGGGGGGAGCATTTAAAGATATAGTAAGTATTGTTGGAAACATTTTATTGTTTCAGTGCGATTTAACCTACAATCTGTGATTATTATGGTGATTTAAGGTTCAACAGAGAATCCACCTTTATATAATCACACAAAACATTCTGAAATTATTCTGGTAATGGTCTGATATGGAAAATATCAGACTGTAAATCAGCCAATCAGAGCGCAAGTACCGTCGTAGCCATATAATAAAATGTTTTATGTTGCTTAAAGTAACAAAAGGTGCAGAATATTTTGGGACAATTCTTGAAAATGGCTTGACTAGGATGTTTTCACATATCTGTAAAAAAAAAAAGGGGGGGGGTGGGGGGACATTTAAAGATATACTAAGTATCAGAGGTGGGACAAAGTCACCATCAAGTCACTCTCAAGTCATCAATATGCAAGTCCCAAGTCAAGTCTCAAGTCATAATGACCACCAATTGTTTGCAAGCTGACTTGAGACTTGACTTGGGACTTGCAGATTGATGACTTGAGAATTACTTGACAGTGACTTCATCCCACCTCTGCTAAGTATTGTTGGAAACATTTTATTATTTCAGTGCAATTTAACCTACAATCTGTGGTGATTTAAGATTCAACAGAGAATCCACCTTTGTATAATCATACAAAACATTCTGGAATTATTCTGGTAATGGTCTGATATGGGAAAATATCAGACCGGAAATCAGCCAATCAGAGCACGTGTACTGTTGTCGCCATATAATAATATGTTTAATGTTGCTTAAAGTAACAAAAGGTGCAGAATGTTTTGGGACCATTCTTGAAAAGCTTGACTAAATAGGATGTTTTCACATATCTGTAAAAAAAAAAAAAAGGAGGGGGCAGACATTTAAAGATATACTATGTATTGTTGGGAACATTTTATTTCAGTGCAGTTATTATTATTATTACGGTGATTTAAGGTTCAACAGAGAATCCACCTTTGTATAATCATACAAAACATTCTGGAATTATTCTGGTAATGGTCTGATATGGGAAAATATCAGACCGGAAATCAGCCAATCAGAGCACGTGTACTGTTGTCGCCATATAATAATATGTTTAATGTTGCTTAAAGTAACAAAAGGTGCAGAATGTTTTGGGACCATTCTTGAAAAGCTTGACTAAATAGGATGTTTTCACATATCTGTAAAAAAAAAAAAAAGGAGGGGGCAGACATTTAAAGATATACTATGTATTGTTGGGAACATTTTATTTCAGTGCAGTTATTATTATTATTACGGTGATTTAAGGTTCAACAGAGAATCCACCTTTGTATAATCACACAAAACATTCTGGAATTAATTGTTAATGAAAGTAATATTTGACTGCTATAAAATAATCAGATAATCTGTCATCAAAATACTAAAAAAGTGAAAGACATTCTAAACATTCTAAAAATAAATACATGATAATTTCATGCATCCTTTGTTATATCTTATAGGAAACAAAATAAAATACAAGTTATTCACATTTCAGATATTGTTAAAGATTTGTTTATATCTGTATTATTTCCAAACCTGCCTTTATTTTTAATGATGTTCTGCTGAGGACCACCATTATTAATAATTGTACTTTTAAAGGGACATGTTATAAATAATAAGAAAAGGGCCACTGAAGTACAAAACAGTGGAGTGGGACCTGTTAACACCCTGAAATTAATCGTTATAACCATTTATAAATGAAACACTATAAGAAAAGTATTAAAAACTCCTATTATCTTAAAGAGCCAATGAAGGTCGATGCTTTAAGAAACAAATATTCCCACTTTAGTTGTTCATAATACGTCTTACTGCGCACCCAGTAAATTCGATTTGACAAGAAAACAATGCACACCTTACCTGATTCGTGCTTATTTTTTTTACACTTTGCATTTTACAGATCTGTACGTTTTGCTGTTGGAGATGCAAATTCAGCAGCTCAGGATGGATTCATGTTTATCTGTTAGTCTCTGCAGACAGACAGGGTTTGGACTGTGGCCGGCCCAAATTAATTAACTCTGTGTTAATGCACATGCTTATTCAAGAGTCACGACTTGTTCGGGAAATTGACAACGTGTGTCTTTTCCTCACTTATGAAGTGCAGTGTGCAAACCCCAGTCCTTTCATTTCACTCTGCATTGTTTACAGCAGTACAGGGCACCGAGCCCATAAATCTTCTCCTCGCTGTGCCAAGACAGCGCCATTTGTATGCACCGTTTTAACCGACAGCATCCTTTTGCCCATTAAGGTCTCTGCTCTGATCTGCACAGCTCTGTCCCCTGGAAATACTCCAACCGATCCGCGCCTTCGTTACCGAGTCAACCAAGGCATTACATTTCAGCAATATTTAGTTTAACAGAAAATAAAAACGCAGTATGGCGCGCTCTTAAAAATCCCCAGATTTCCCCTTTGTGGCGTGCGTGCACGCGCGCGTTGCGGGATCCAGACATTTCCCAAAGCCATTTTCGCGCGCAAGTTATGAAAAATAAAAGTTTATCGACGGTTTCTTCGCTTGTTTGTGTCAGCAGCCGAGAGAGAGAGGGAGAGGCTGAGAGCGCAGAAGGTAAGGAGGAATTGTAAAAGGGTTGACACCCAGAGCGACCGGCGCGCTTTTGTGTGTGAGAGAGAAAAATGATTTATTGCCGCTGAGGCGGTTCAAACAGAGTTCACGGAGAATTGTGGTGGAGGCGCGGAGGAGCTAAATTATGGTCTTGCTGAGCTAGTATATCATAGATTCTATCTCCAATTCACAGAGTGTGTTCAAGGGTGTGAGGAAAAGAAAACAAAACGAATTTAATTACTTTAGCCGCTTTAACCACTGCTGGAAAAAACGGCCATAAAATAATAATAATAATACAGTATTATGGATATATATATATATATATATATATATATATATATATATATATATATATATATATATATATATATATATATATATATATATATATTATATATATATATATATATATATACATTTGTGTGTTGCCTATCTATCTATCTATCTATCTATCTATCTATCTATCTATCTATCTATCTATCTATCTATCTATCTATCTATCTATCTATCTATCTATCTATCTATCTATCTATCTTGTTGTGTGTGTGTGTGTGTGTGTGTGTGTGTGTGTGTGTTGGAATTTGTGTTGATCACAATCATCTGTGTGTACTTAAGCCTTGTAGACTTGTATAGTTGGGTGTCGAGCAAATTTTCAAAATAATGGAAGAAAAGCCAGTTTTTAATGATCATGAAAGAGTCATATGAATATCATTTAAAAAAGTCAGCTCTATTAACAATGTTTGAAAGAAAGAAAGAAAGAAAGAAAGAAAGAAAGAAAGAAAGAAAGAAAGAAAGAAAGAAAGAAAGAAAGAAAGAAAGAGAAAGAAAGAAAGAAACAGTAAATTCACCATTGTAAAACTAACACTGATAGTGTTATATTAACACTGCCAGTGTACATATGGTCCTACTCTGGTCAGAGTGGGACCATATGTACACTGGCAGTGTTAATATAACACTGGTGATTTTACTGTGAAGAAAGAAAGAAAAGAAAGAAAGAAAGCATAATATTGGTTCCATGCAGGCAGCAGGTACAGTCTTTGTGATGGTGGCAGTAGAGGTGAAATGGAAAAGGGGGAAGGCTCCTCTTCTAAACTATGCAACCCTGAGTGCATAATCCATCACTGCTGAGAGACATCTAAAGAGGGTTTTCTGGACAGCTTTGTTGTGGTGAAACACCAGAAGGAACTTGTTTCTAAAGGCTAGTTCATCTGAGATTAATAATGGCACATGATGTGCTGGCGTTAGCCTGCAGAATCTTGATGATTTAAAAGGGTTTTTGGGGGTGGGGTGGATCCATGGGTTTAGATCCATAATTCTGGTTATTAAAACACTCTGACTATTTCTCACAATCATGAAATCAAATTTAATATATTTTTTGTAATTCTTTGGTGTAACCTGTCACCCATATTGTTCCAGAGATATTATTCATGACTTTTAAACAAATAGGAAATATTTTATTGAAATGTATTATATATTGCATGCACCACACTGTATTATTTGCACACTGGAGGAACATCTCCCCCTTTGTCCATCCAGTAGGGCAACAAACGGCATCAAACGTCATCCTGTGTGAATGTGGCCTCACGCAGAGGGACGCTGGGTACTGTACCCTGATGCCTGATTAATGCAAATTCATCGAGTCCATCTATAGAGAAAAAAAATCTCTAATGTTTGGCCCCTTTGTCTTTGTGTGGCAATGACTGTTAAGCCTTTGTTTAACCACTCCCAGTGAATTAAGTGGAAAGCTACACCTCCACTCCGACAGCTGGAGAGGAGAATCCAATTGTTTAAAGTCACCTCAGTTTTAGGCTTGTTGCAAACAAAATTATTCGAGCAATCAAATCCATTTAGCACACAAAAATAAAATAAATAAAAATACTGACAGCAAGCCAAACAAACAGATAAATAAATCATTTTTAATTTTTGTTTTGTTTTGTTTTTTTTAAACTACAAACAGGAGCTTGAAAGTAAGAATACTCGGTTTATCATTATGTTTCCCTGCGTGGGAATATCCCACATCATATTTTATTCTGAGTTTTTTTTATCCCTTCATCTGGAAAAGCTTCAGTCAAACAACGAGCTGTGATCGATTGTCGGTTGTTCTCGGTAATGATCCTCGCGTTGCTTTTGATATATATATATATATACAGCTGACCAACCGAATTTATCCACAAAAATTCGGTTGGGCAGCAGTTAATGCAGCGATTCCTCCTGCCAAAAAATATGCACGTTACAACAAATCAGAGATTTTCGGTATGAAATCTGCATGGCTCCCAGCACACACATCTCTCTCTCTCTCTCTCTCTCTCTCACACACACACACACACACACACACACACACACACACACACACACACACACACACACACACACACACACACACACACACACACACACACACACTGATAGCTGTTGTCTATTCATAATCCATTTTCTGATTTTTATTTGATTTATTTTTTTATTTCCTATAGGTAAAGAAAAGCAGGCTGCTCGTTTGAAGAAATATCGCAGACGCGTCTCGGTGCGTCCCAAGTTGCCAGAGGATCGCTTTCCAACTCCAGCGCGTCCTGATTGGAGGAGAGCCACACGTGACTACGGCACCCTTCTGGTAAATATTATTCAAATGTTCCACATGGTTGCTCTAAGCGCCCTTCCCTCCGCATGCAGGTTAATTGTGAGCAGATATCAGATCTTTAGTGCTGCTGAGGGACTCCTTGTTGTATCTGCTGGTGATCTGGGTGTGTGGACGCCCCAGCAGCAGCCTGTCCTCCACGCGCAGCTGTATGGCAGCAGTTTGGCCATGAGCTCTGGGCAAGTGCCAGAACTCAGCAATGAAGGAGGAAGAAGCACAAGAGGAGGAGGAGGCCAAGAAACAGAACTCAATCAGCAAAGCATGACCTCTTTTGCTCATGTCGGTTCCAGGCTGAACCCAGATGAGCAGTTTGAACCTCCGCTGGACCCTCTGGTTCAGTGCCATGCCAAGGACAAGCTGGACATCAAGAGCATGAGCTGCAGTCAACTCACCATCTGCCACTCTGGATTCATTTTCCCCTGGATGAATCCACGGACAACTGACTCACAACAATCTGGTAATGCTTTTTTTTTTGGCATAAAGGACAAGTTTGTTTGTTTTTTTCATATTTTTAATAACCCAGTTTATATTAACACATTGTTTGTAATCAAGCCTGAGTGCTCTAACTCATCTCTGACAACTGCATTGTATGAGAGAAAGTCCCTTTTTTCTCACAAATTGGTGGAAATGAAATGCAAGGGGGGGGGGGGGCACCTGTAAAATCTCTGAATTCACTCAAACCACATTTGTCTGAACTTTAAAGTTAGTGTAGTAGGTGGTTATTAAG
Organism: Thalassophryne amazonica; assembly: GCF_902500255.1. NCBI lineage: Eukaryota > Metazoa > Chordata > Actinopteri > Batrachoidiformes > Batrachoididae > Thalassophryne > Thalassophryne amazonica. Next base: position 70,956,132 of record NC_047108.1, read on the forward strand.
GCATTCTAAGAGTTTGGAAGATTTATAGTGGTACTCGCAGGCAGGGGCGGCACCAGGGGTTTTGGGCCCCATGAAAAGAAATCTTACTGCCCCCCCCCACCCTCATATTATTTTCTCATTATTATAATTGTAATAGGGGCATTTCTGGGCCCCTGTCAATCATGGGCCCCTAGAATCCTTCTCCTTATCTCCCCTTTTCGGCACCCCTGCTCGTAAACTTAAACCAAAGATTTAGTGTCCACTTTTGTTGTGCATTGTTTAATAATATTTGAAAAAAAAAAAAAAACCCTATGTAGTGTTAGCAAGTACCATGTCCACCCTGGCTATTTTACCAGTTCACAATGCATTATGGGTTGTGGTATTTTAAATTGCCCAGTCTTGTTTACAACACTGTGTGTTTAATATATTATTATGAATGTTTAAAACACACACACACACACACACACACACACACACACACACACACACACACACACACACACACACACACACACACACACACACACACACACACACACACACAATGCAAGAACAACAGTAAACAAAATAACTTCTAAGGTGGATGCAGGTTTGATATTAAAGGATTATTAACCAAGCAAGCAAGGTTAATAATTTGTTTATTATATGGCTGAACATACTCCATACATATCTAAACACCAGCTAACGACCGGACCATCTGTTAGCAAGTTCTTCATGGAGGTATATATATAGGTATATATATATATATATATATATATATATATATATACCTCCATGAAGAACTTGCTAACAGATGGTACGGTCGTTAGCTGGTGTTTAGATATGTATGGAGTATGTTCATGTCCGACTTGGTTTTTCTAATCATGTTTATGGCTTTCTGGTTTGTAACAAATGTGACACACGATCCGGACTGATTGTCATGGTAACCGATCTGATATGGGAAAATATCAAACCGGGAATCAGCAAATCAAAGTACGCGTGGCATCGTAGCCATACAATAAAAGTCAATATACTGTATATGAAAAAATACATGGAGTTGACTATATTTCTTCAGAAGTTGAATCAATAACGTTCCAGTTTCCTACAAGGTGCGAGCATAATTTCATTGTAATTTAAGTGTACAGTGGATTTTTGAAACTTCCAGGTTGACTGTCCAACACACTCTCATTTGTTCCTACCTCAACTAATTTTTCAAGAAAGGATTTCTCATAAATGCAACAAATGACAAAGGTGAACACAACTGTCAGTGGCTTGATTGTTTTATTCTCACTTTCACGGACACACATCCTGGATGGTTACAGTCTCTTCTGTTGTTGTTGTATGTCTTTCGGCTGCCTTTGTTTGCTCAGTGCTGCCATAGCGGATCCAGATCTGCATTGCGATTTGCTACAAGTTTTACACTGGATGTCCTTCCTGACACAACACCAGTTCTACAGCACACACAGACCCTGGTCTTCCTAAGCAGTCTCCCATGCAGCCAAGTACTAATCAGGACCTACTCTGCTTTAATTTCTGAGACCTGAGGACATTAGTGCAGCAGATAAGAGAATATTTACAGAGGAATCCTTCAAATGGTGATCCAAGGACCAAATTTGGCACAAATACTCTTTGAATATTACTCCACTTTAAAAGCTGAGTGTCCACTTGAATATTCACTACGTGGCCAGGTAGGGGTTAATCAGAGAATTACACAGAGGTCAAAATTTAAAAATGCTCCAATCATATTGAAAGGTATTCCATATTATTTGTCTGATCATAAAGATTTCAAAAAGGTATAGTTTGGACTATCTATGACTGAATTCTATGGCGTTATGGGGTAAAAATAGCAAAAATGGTGAGAAAGGTCAATTTCAGTTTGTACAGAGGTCAAAAGTTATAATTGCTCCAATTTTGGTAAAAAGTGATGCAAAGTATTGGTTGAGCAAATAGAGGCATAAAAAGGAACAGTTTGCACCATCTGTCATGCTTAGTTATCATATTACAGGGTAACATATATATGCCATTGGATCAATGGATGTCGACAATGTTTTGACCTTTACTGTGGACACCAAACATTCACCATGGTCAAAACTATTTTGTTTATTATTAATCCTATTAACTCAACCAATAATTTGCTTTTACAAAAATTGGAATAACTTTAACTTTTGACCCCTGTGCAAACTGAAATAGACCTTTGTCACCATTTCTGCTATTTTTACCCCATAACTCCATAGAATACAGCCACAGTCCAAACTATACCTTTTTGGGATCTTTATCATCAGACAAATAATGTGGTATAGTTTTTCATATGACTGGGGCATTTTTAAATTTTGACCCTGTGTAATTCTTCAATTGATCCCTACCTGGCTGCCTATTGAAAAGTCAAATGGACACCTTGCCTTTTCAAAAGACTAATGTCTAAGGCGTATTTGTGCCACATTTGGTGGTTGCTTCACGATTTGAAATGTTTTTTTTTTTTTTTTTTCCCAGTTATCCGCTGCACTACATCAGGTGTAGACAAAGCAGACTGGCTGCCGGAAAGGTCACAGTCTATAGTCATTACAGACCTCTGTTTGAAGATCATGGCTGACAATGAATTGATGACATAATGAGATGGAGATGTAGTATGTGATGTGTATGAAAAATAACTGTAGCATGCTTGTAGTGTCGTATAACTTTAAACAACACTGGTGCTTCTGGAAACCCACCAGTGTTGTCATGGGATGTATGGGCTCCACAAAAATACAAGGGATTACCAAAATATGTCAAAGTTTACAAGCAAACATGTTGAAAATCAGGCTACAGTTAAAATAAGACCAACACAATTACCTTGGTTCATCATTGACATCCCTCCTACACCATCTCCATCTAGGATTTCCAGTATGGGCAAGGTTCCAAAATGTGCCCTTCTTCGTATAGGGTGCATATCCGTGAAAGTGAAAGAAGGGCTTAACAGCATTTTAATATGACTGTAGTAAAATATGAACTTGTCCTTTAAGTCTTTAAACTCCATATAATGTTGGCACACTCTCAGTTGGAACCATAAAACCCAATTTGAGGAGTATTTTTTTACCGTTTTGTGCACTGTAGACATTAATCTGATCATTTTAATATTGTAAAATGTATTTATTTTTTACTTTCATCATCCATAAATGAGAAAACTAACACTGTTCGGCCCTGAATATATACTTGATAGCAACATTTACAACCTGAAGAAGCAAATCAGTCTGTCAGCTGCACCATTCATCTGTGAAAAAGCACACGCATCAGGCTCTATTTCTATCAGCGAGTGAGTATAATCGTTTCAGCAGGATTAAAAAAGAAATCTACCTGCAGTTTGCACAAGATACAAAGAAAGCTATTCTTTTGCAACTGAGGACCAAAGCCAGTGAATACTTGCTTATTGTATGATGAGTTTTAAGATATTCATTAAATCCATCAATCACAACCATTGTTTTAAAAGGTCACTTACTATATAATGGTTATTTTCACAAAAAAAAAACGGCTATACATCAAGGAGCCACTGTGTCTAAGCGTGTTTTTCCCCCTCAGGCCAGGCCATGTTTACATCCATTAGCCCCTTCGTGCTATATTGTTATCAACAGGGCCGTGGTATCTCTCATATACATGTCAAATGGAATTTCTAATGGTGGTTATTTTCACTGGTGGTCCCAAGGTACCTTTTAAGTGACTGAGATGGGGATTTGACAGGTCTGCTTCCTTGTGTGGCTGTGATTAATGTGGCCTGTCAGACAGCCACGGTGGCGTCAGATGTTTCCCCCAGACTGAGTCTTTGGGAGCTAACTTTCCCTGAACACATGACACAGTAGACAGCCAATCTTGTACTGTGTCTCAAGCATGACGGACTACACAAGAAGAGCTGAGGGCCCTACTTTCTCTCAAGTTGATTATCCGAGGATTAACAAGGGCCACGTTGATATCTGATCTTGTACTTGAAGCCCTCCTGCAGAGGGTACACGCTTGTTAATCTTCTTCACGTGACACTTTCTGTTTCTGGCGTCTTTGTTGACTTGCAGCTGTGTCAGTTGGCGGCGGTGGCGCGGATACTCTCCTGGGCCAAGATGGAGGTGGGCATGGCGTTGTCAAGAGGGAGAGGAGGACGGCGTTCACTACCAGTCAGCTGCTGGAATTGGAGAAGGAGTTCTACTTCAGCCCTTACCTGTGTCGACCTCGGAGGCTTGAGATGGCCGCGGCGCTCAACCTCACCGATCGCCAGGTGAAGATCTGGTTCCAGAACCGCAGGATGAGGTACAAGAAGAAACACACAAATAAAAATGTGGATGAACGTCCACACTGGGACCCTTGCAACTTATTTCCCAACCACCTGATGATCCCCAGTGCACATGTCAGGACTTCCGTCTCATCTTTAGATCTTGACCTCACGGATTGCTGTAGAATGCCTACCTCCCCCTTTGATTCTCATAGCAGGTTTGGCTGCAGCCAGTATATTGATGTTAACCCAGAGGACCTGTCCAATCTAAACTGCATAAGTCCATCTGTTGCAAAGAGTCCAGCCTCATCCTTTCCTGGCATAGATAGCCATCCTACTGGCATTTCAAAGTGGCCCTGAGGCCCAATAATGACCATCCCTCCTGTGCTGATCAAATACTCAATGATACATCTACTTATGAAAAAGTGGAGCATGCCTGATTAGCATCCTTGGGTTGAAATCCCCTCAGCGTAGCCTTTCACCATTTATAGGACATTTTAATTAAAGTATATGAACACATCATAATTAAAGCATAACTGGATTGATGTAATTTGTTTCATAGGGATGCTGCAGGTCTTATTATATGTGCACAGCATGCGCAAAATGTTTGAGCAATTAAATATCTTTTTGCTGTAAATTAGTGGTTGTTGCATTTGTATTGTGCATGTTTAATTAATGTGATGCCGAGTTTTCTATTTCTTCTTTTGTGAGATAACAGATAAGTGGCTTATATTTTATACATCACATTAGGCCTTTTTTTTTATTACACACTGTAAATAGCAGGTCATTTGTGTGAAATGTTTAACTGTGAATTAAATGATGATATATTTTTTATTAAATCCCTGAAAAGATGTTGACAAACTTTGATAAACTGGGATGTCTTGACTCATACTGTTACATGTTTAATAAATGCATTTGGGAAAAGAGAAGCTCTTGTGCAATGTTCAGCCAATTTATTTGAGATATTTTTTTAGCAGTATTTCATGACTAACGATACCCGGATTCGATCCCAAATGGAAAGAATGTGAAAGATTCTGTAATCAAATTAAGACATGCTTTAGATTCATTGGAAAACACGACAATATCGTGCATTCAAGCTGCACGATCTTGCCACATGAGAATCTCCCTTGCTCCTGCCTGCAAGTTCCACATCATTAATCACATAGACAAGGCAGTCTTTCCAGCACTCCAACCACTAGCTCCGAACCCACTGGGCAGCATGACAACATCTCCTGCCTCCTCCTCCCCAGCCTTCACCTTTTCAATCGCCAAATGTGCTGCAAGTTTGGACTGGCTTCCCCTTCAGGGGGCATGTTATCTGCACCTCTTCCAGCAGCCCACAGGCCACAACATACCAATCAGTTTCAATCAGCACCTGATTTTAAAAGAACAATCTTCTTTTGGCAATTATAAGATTTGGTCATGGAAAGTTATTTTCCTTCTGCTGTTTTTGATGTCAGGATTTCAGCTCTCATGGAGCTAAATGATGCACAGGGTGCATTATGTTTTTATTTGACAGAAGTGGGTCACAGCTTCTCTGGGATTTCAACAGTTTTACACATCAGACAGACGCCAGGCGCGATGGAGGAGCCAACCTTCTGAGAATGTCGGCGCTAGTATCAGTATTGAAAACAAAACTCCAGACTGCTCTGGACAGCTTTGTGTCAGAGGCTTTGTTGCAAATGAGCAACCTAACAGCTACAACCCCTGGCAAAAATTATGGAATCACCGGCCTCGGAGGATGTTCATTCAGTTGTTTAATTTTGTAGAAAAAAAGCAGATCACACACATAACACAAAACTAAAGTCATTTAAAATGGCAACTTTCTGGCTTTAAGAAACACAATAAGAAATCAAGAAAAAAAGATTGTGGCAGTCAGTAATGGTTACTTTTTTAGACCAAGCAGAGGAAAAAAATATGGAATCACTCAATTCTGAGGAAAAAATTATGGAATCACCCTGTAAATTTTCATTCCCAAAACTAACACCTGCATCATATCAGATCTGCTCATTAGTCTGCATCTAAAAAGGAGTGATCACACCTTGGAGAGCTGTTGCACCAAGTGGACTGACATGAATCATGGCTCCAACACGAGAGATGTCAGTTGAAACAAAGGAGAGGATTATCAAACTCTTAAAAGAGAGTAAATCATCATGCAATGTTGCAAAAGATGTTGGTTGTTCACAGTCAGCTGTGTCTAAACTCAGGACCAAATACAAAAAACATGGGAAGGTTGTTAAAGGCAAACATACTGGTAGACCAAGGAAGACATCAAAGCGTCAAGACAGAAAACTTAAAGCAATATGTCTCAAAAATCCAAAAATGCACAACAAAACAAATGAGGAACGAATGGGAGGAAACTGGAGTCAACGTTTATGACTGAACTGTAAGAAACCGCCTAAAGGAAATGGGATTTACATACAGAAAAGCTAAACGAAAGCCATCATTAACACCTAAACAGAATAAACAAGGTTACAATGGGCTAAGGAAAAGCATTCGTGGACTGTGGATGACTGGATGAAAGTGATATTCAGTGATGAATCTCAAATCTGCATTGGACAAGGTGATGATGCTGGAACTTTTGTTTGGTGCTGTTCCAATGAGATTTATAAAGATGACTGCCTGAAGAGAACATGTAAATTTCCACAGTCATTGATGATATGGGGCTGCATGTCAGGTAAAGGCACTGGGGAGATGGCTGTCATTACATCATCAATAAATGCACAAGTTTACGTTGATATTTTGGACAATTGAAAGGATGTTTGGGGATGATGAAATCATTTTTCAAGATGATAATGCATCTTGCCATAGAGCAAAAACTGTGAAAACGTTCCTTGCAAAAAGACACATAGGATCAATGTCATGGCATAGGGTCAATGTCAACGAGCAGATCTGATTTGATGCAGGTTTTAGTTTGGGGGATGGAAATTTACAGGGTGATTCCATAATTTATTCCTCAGAATTGAGTGATTCCATATTTTTTTCCTCTGCTTGGTCTAAAAAAGTAACCGTTACTGACTGTCACAGTCTTTTTTTTCTTGATTTCTTATAGTGTTTCTTAAAGCCAGAAAGTTGCCATTTGAAATGACTTTAGTTTTGTGTCATGTCTGTGATCTGCTTTTTTTCCACAAAATTAAACAACTGAATGAACATCCTCCGAGGCCGGTGATTCCATAATTTTTTGCCAGGGGTTGTAATTAGCCCAGCTAACTTTTTTGTTAGTGGATTAGCTTTTCAGATAACTTTGAAAACTACTAGCAGACCAATTGGTCTTCATTAAATTTAGCTGCACTAACATTTTTAAACAGTTTAGCAGTCAAAAACTTTTGTAAATCCTAAAATCATACATGTTTGTTCCTGTTGGAGCTTATACACGAAGCAAATAAGAGCAGTCAAGGGTTGATGAGGACTCGAAATAAAAGATATGTGATTCACATCATGACCTGGACTTTACCTGGATCCGGATTTCACAACACAATGTAATAATTGCATTCTGATTCAGAATGGTCTGACTGATCAAGATGCTGCAATCTGATATTTAATTTACAAGATGAAACAAAATAGTGTCTTCACGATCTTGGTTTTACATCATGATGTCGTATCCGTGAAGTAGTTTTAACATAATCCTTAAAGTGAAATCCTGATCCAGAATCCAGATCTGGATCCAGATCACCTCCAAAATTTAATGGAGTTTTGATGTAATCCTTCAAAGCCAAAATAAAGTCAAATCTTGCTTCAGAATCCAGATCCAGAACCGGATCCAGATCACCTCCAAAATTCAGTGGAGTCTTCCATGCCCTAATATCTATCTGTGGTGTAAATCTGGTGAGAATCCGAGAATTTTGACATAATCCTTAAAAGCCTATATAAAATGATATCTTGATCCAGAATTTGGATCTGGATCACCTCCTAAATGTAATGACGTCTTCCATGACCTAATATCTATCGGTGGTGAAGATTTTGTCCAAATCCGTGCTGTACTTTTGACATAACAGACAGACAGACAAATAAATAAATAAACGCCGATAATTTTATTATGTCCTTGGTGGATGTAATAAGCGTGAAGACAAAAACAGCTCCTCGAGGAGTTGGAGCAGGGATAGGGTAAGCCAGAATAAATCCATTAATTAGATCATTTAAGTTGTTTTCCACAATTACTTTTGTTTCTTAATATTTCGTATTCATTTAGCACTTTCTGGACTATGAATAAACACTATGTTGACTATAAACTACTGTTTAATTTCAAGCTCATATACATCTGCCAAGGCAACATATTGCTTAAAACATCTTCTGGATCGTGAATTCAAAATATGTTCTGGGTCAAATTCAAAAGAAAAACCATCTCTTTCTATGACATTATCAATCTTATAATCAAATTCCATCAACATCCTCCCATAAATTTTGACTTAAATGTTGCAGTGTGCCAAACAATATTCTGGATATCAGTTTCATAATATATTCCAGATCACCTCCAAAACTGAATCGCTTATTCCCACAATATTATCTATCTGCTCACCAAATGTCATTGAGATCCCTGCATTTTGCTGAGTCATCCTGCTAAATAAACAAACAAACAGACCAATGCCATTGAAAACATTAGCTCCTTGGTGATGTTAGATATTTGCAAAAGGGTGTCTTGATCATCATCTGATCTTGTCATGCTAAACCTTTTTGGGAACCAACATGTTTACACTCCAAAATATTACATTTTCAGGTCTTTAGGCTTATCTTTCAGGGTTTTAGAGCCAAAACAAACCAAATCAAAGCTAAATTCATATATAAATAAGTTGCTATATCACGGCGGAGTAGATCCTTGTCATTTGATTGGTGCTTTGTATGTCACGTGACATGGATTATTCGCCACATTTGTGTTGCGTTGCATTTAGCGTGCAATTTGATTCCATTTACCGTGCAAATTTAGCTCCATACGTTTTGTACCATTGCACACTGTGAACCCCGCCCACTAGTGGAGGGCGGTATTTAGCTAAACATGGCAGAGTTTGTTTTACTGATGGATGATGATTTGAAGGAGAAAATTAACGATGCTAATTCTTCTAAAACACACAAACACGCACAAAAACAAATCCACGCTGTAAGCCATCTGGAGACATGAAGGGCTGTTAGGATGAAGTTAGGATGAAAAGCTGGACTAATTTCTGACATGATTTTTCGCTAGACTGAGGAAGTACACAAAGGCTTTTTTTTTTTTTGGTGGTACACAAAGTCAGTGCACGGCATCACAAACTACATCAGAATTATTTTTGAACTATCTGTTTTTGCAAGTTGACTGAGAACAATTTTGGACTCCTATTTAAAGTTTGCGTTGGACTGTTAAGCACCAGTGACGAACACCAAAATGTAAGTCCCTTTTCTGTTGTTTATAAATTAATATAATATCAAATGACAAGGATCTATTTTAACCGTTATATAAAGCAAATAATGAATGTTTTTCATTCTTTCAATGGAATGAATATTTAATGAGGTGAAAGCTGAAACATTCCAGCTTTCATCTCATTAAATATTTGTACCATTGAACTCATAACTAGAAGGGCACTCGGTAGAGCGCATCCTCCACCACGTCCATGCCACATATCAATATTGAAGGATGTGGATTCACAAAAAGGCAAACTAATACATTATGCTATATTCCAGAGTTTAATCTGGATCATCACCAAATTTTAATTGACTGATCCTGGACATATTTCCCATCATTCCACCAAATTTGGTTCAAATGTGTTGAGAACTTTTTGAGTTATTCTGTTAACAGACAAACAGACAGACAAACGGCGGTGAAAACATAACCTCCTTGGCAGAGGTAAACATTCATTATTTGTATAACAGCTCACAGTCGATTCAGCAAAATATTTTAGCATTTTATTGCTTTAGCATTACCACGTTTGAGTTAGCAGATGAGCAGTTATCAAAGCTAACTTTGAGGCTCACCACTACTGTTCTATTATCTCATCAGCATTTTAATCAGCTGTCAGTATCGGACACAGAGGAGGTGTTTATGGCCATTCTAAACAAAGCTCTACATCATGTTTGCTCCAAAAAAAAAAGGTGGTGACAGTAGCATAATTTAACAGAACGAGCTCCTCCATTCTCTGAGTGTACTTTCTTATAAACATGCAGACGGTGGACGGGGGAGTGCTGTGAGGAAGCAGCACACAGCGCAGGATTCCTGAGATTCTTACATATGCTGAGTGATTTATGGAGCTACTGGTGCCGAGGTTCTTTACCTCTGGTTCCTCACCACAAATGAAAATCCGGGAGGATCTGCACACTGGAGTGCAGTAATTCTCTGGATTGGGGTCAAGGGGGATTCCCCAAGGGTCAAAAAAAGGCTCCCCAAGGTCCTCACTGCAAAGGATAATCTTCATTCATTTCAGCATTGAGTTAGCCAGTTGTTCTCACATCGGGACACTACTTGTTGGCTCCTAATGTCGTTATCTCCCTCTTCACTCCCTCTTTTGATGACATCTGTTGTGGGAAGGGGGCAGAAGTGCAAAGCCAAAATATTCACACTTTTTGAAGCAATGCTTTAAGTGGATCTTTGAAGTGATAGATGACACCAGCTACGCTGCCATGAAACCAGCTTTGGTTACGGTCTGTCATTAATTCAAAAAAATTTGTGTTATGTCCTTTACAGTGACGGATGTTCCGCTGCCCCGTCTGCAGCTGTTGTGAAAGTGATTGGTGAGACTTGAAAAATGTTTTACGCCTCGAGACCTTTCTTAAGCTCCTATGAAAACAGAATCATTGTGGTTAATACAGACATCCTCTTAAGTTATTTTAAGTATTTGCTTTGAATTCAAAATACACAATGCCTGAAGCTTATCGTGTTACATCACAGTGAGTTTGTCATGTCTGAAGGAGTTTAGTAAATCCTTGATCACTGTCAGAAGACTGCAATATACGTTAGTCTATTGGTACGTCATATTGTCACAAAAAGTGCAAAATTTTTGTCATAAAAGTGCAGTGGGGAGGGGTCGGGGTGGTTATGGTTAAGGTTAGAGTTGGGGGTAGGAGTAGGGTTAGTAATAGTGAGTAAAAAAAAACCCCGTCACGAAAATTTTCATCATTTTGTGATGGGAGGATAAAAAAAAACTGGGCTGTATATTTCGTGTTGGTGAATCACGACAATCCGTGACAATCAGAATCAGAAGATTCTGATTCTTCTGAAGAAGAAGAATCAGAAGAAGAATCAGAAGAATCAGAAGAAGTTTATTGCCATTGCCAGTGAACAGGATTCACAGACTAGGAATTTGCTTCGGTACAATGGTGCAACATTAAGAAGAGATAAAATGCTAAGATAAAATATAACATATGTGTCAAAATAAGATAAAATATAAGATAAAAAAAAGAAATATGAAATATGAAAGGCTGTGTGCAACAGAAAAACAGAGAAACAGAAAAAACAGTGCAGTGGCAGGAGTGCAATTAAAAACCAAAGTACATTGTCTAAAGTGACCCGTGATAAAATGATAAAGTGACAGAGTTAAGCTTAAGGTGACTGAGTTATGAGGTGTTCATGAGTCTAACGGCAGAGGGGAAGAAACTGTTCTTATGGCGGGAGGTTCTGGTCCGGATGGACCGTAGCCTCCTGCCCGGGGGGAGTGGTTTGAACAGACCGTGTGCAGGGTGAGAAGGGTCAGCTGTGATCCGACCTGCTCGGCCCAGAGTCCTGGAGACGTGTAGGTCATGGAGAGATGGAAGGCTACAGCCGATCACTTTCTCAGCAGAGGCCACAATGCACTGCAGTCTGTGTCTGTCCCTGGCTGTGGCCCCGGCGTACCACACCGTGATGGAGGAACAGAGGATGGACTCGATGATGGCCGTGTAGAACTGCACCATCAGCTGGACAGGCAGCTTGGCCTTCTTCAGCTGCTGCAGGAAGTACATCCTCTGCTGGGCCTTCTTGATGAGGGAGCTGATGGTTGACTCCCACTTGAGGTCCTGGGTGATGGTGGTGCCGAGGAAGCGGTGACAGACCACAGTGGTGATGGGGCTGTTGGTGAGGGCGAGGGAGGGCGGGGGGGCTGTGGCTTTCCTGAAGTCCACGATCATCTCCACTGTTTTCTGGACGTTGAGCTCCATGTTGTTGCTGCTGCACCAGGTCACCAGCCGGTCCACCTCCCTCCTGTAGGCAGACTCATCCTCACACGCTGACTCCAGTCAGCGTGTGAGGCTGGGAAAAAATGTCTCGAACACTCGGGTTCTCAGCACAGGATCTCCACAGGGCTGTGTTCTTTCCCCTCTGCTCTTCTCCCTGTACACTAACTGCTGCACCTCCAGCCACAACTCTGTAAAGCTCATCAAGTTTGTGGACGACACCACCCTCATCGGACTCATTTCGGATGGGGATGAGTCTGCCTACAGGAGCGAGGTGTCGTCCGCAAACTTGATGAGCTTTACAGAGTCATGGCTGGAGGTGCAGCAGTTAGTGTACAGGGAGAAGAGCAGAGGGGAAAGAACACAGCCCTGTGGAGATCCTGTGCTGAGAACCTGAGTGTTCGAGACATTTTTTCCCAGCCTCAGACGCTGACTCCGGTCCATCAGGAAGTCTGTGATCCACCTGCAGGTGGAGTTGGGCACGTGGAGCAGAGAAAGCTTGTCCTGGAGCAAAGCTGGAAGGATGGTGTTGAATGCAGAGCTGAAGTCCACAAACAGGATCCTAGCGTAGGTTCCTGGGGAGTCCAGGTGCTGCAGGATGGAGTGCAGGGCCAGGTTTATGGCGTCATCTACAGACCTGTTGGCTCTGTAGGCAAACTGCAGGGGGTCCAGGAGGGGGTCGGTGATGGACTTCAGGTGGGATAAAACCAGGCGTTCGAAGGTCTTCATGACTACAGACGTGAGAGCCACAGGCCTGTAGTCATTAAGTCCAGTGATGCGTGGTTTCTTGGGGACTGGAACTATGATTGAGGACTTGAAACAGACTGGAACATGGCATGACTCCAGGAAGGTGTTGAAGATCCCCGTGAAGACTGGGGCCAGCTCATCAGCGCAGTGTCTCAGGGTGGCAGGAGAGACACAGTCTGGGCCCGGGGCCTTACGTGGATTCAGCCTTTTGAAATGAGCTTGTCGGATCTTTAGTTATTGATTCGTTCAGATATTGTCAGTGTTCATGCAAGATGTCTGACTTGGGAGGCTGGATGAAGTTTGACAACAATCAAACGGAACGCTGACTTTACGGGAACTACGCAAACAATGAGGAACCGTCAAGGCAGAAAGCAAAACGGAATATGGACGAACTGACGTTGTCGTCACAATTCGTTCACATTTTTCAATAGTTTGAAAATTCTGACAAAGTGCCAGCTACAGGAACGAAGCAGAACAACAGTTAAACAATGTCTCCGAAAGTCAACGTAAGTTTGTCACATACGAATTTTATTTGTTTTTTTTTTTTAATGGATAAACACAGTCTACATTTGTGGCCCTTACATCAAAAATTCTCTGACCAGCTCCAGAGCATGAAATTTGGTTTGGCTTTATTCTTTCATGAGACAACATGAAGTGTGGGAAAAATCTTAGCGGTTATTTAAAAAAAAAGGTCAAATATAAAGAACAGCTCCTAGAGTTGTGTTCATAAGTATTTGGACAGTGACACACTATGACACAGTGACACAACTGCTTCCTCCAATTATGGGTGGGAGGGAGCCTATCCCAGCAGTCATTTCATGCTGTACTGGAAACAAATTCCACCAACTTGTTGTGTGGTCATTAATAAATGAATCTTGAATCTCTTGAACCTTTTCAACCACAACCACAGATACATGTACCTTCTTCAGTCACAACTACAGATACCTGTAACCTCTTCAATCACAAGCACAGGTACATGTAACCTCTTCAACCACAACCACAGATACCTGTAACTTCTGCAATCACAACCACAGATATGTGGAACCTCTTCAGTCACAACCACAGATACCTGTAACTTCTTCAATCACAAGCACAGGTACATGTAACCTCTTCAACCACAACCACAGATACCTGTAACTTCTGCAATCACAACCACAGATATCTGGAACCTCTTCAGTCACAACCACAGATACCTATAACTTCTTCAATCACAACCACAGATACCTGTAACTTCTTCAATCACAAGCACAGGTACATGTAACTTCTTCAACCACAACCACAGATACCTGTAACTTCTTCAATCACAACCACAGATACCTGTAACCTTTCAGCCACAACCACAGATACATGTAACATCTTCAATCACAACCAGAGATACCTGGAACCTCTTCAGTCACAACCTCAGATACCTATAACTTCTTCAATCACAACCACAGATACCTGTAACTTCTTCAATTCACAACCACAGATATCTGGAACCTCTTCGGTCACAACCACAGATACCTATAACTTCTTCAATCACAACCACAGATACCTGTAACTTCTTCAACCACAACCACAGATACCTGTAACTTGTTCAGTCACAACCACAGATACCTGTAACCTTTCAGCCACAACCACAGATACATGTAACATCTTCAATCAGAACCATAGATACCTGGAACCTCTTCAGTCACAACCTCAGATACCTATAACTTCTTCAATCACAACCACAGATACCTGTAACTTCTTCAATCACAACCACAGATACCTGTAACCTCTTCAGTCACAACCACAGATACCTGTAACCTCTTCAATCACAAGCACAGGTACATGTAACCTCTTCAACCACAACCACAGATACCTGTAACTTGTTCAGTCACAACCACAGATACCTGTAACCTTTCAGCCACAACCACAGATACATGTAACATCTTCAATCAGATCCATAGATACCTGGAACCTCTTCAGTCACAACCTCAGATACCTATAACTTCTTCAATCACAACCACAGATACCTGTAACTTCTTCAATCACAAGCACAGGTACCTGTAACCTCTTCAGTCACAACCACAGATACCTGTAACCTCTTCAACCACAACCACAGATACCTGTAACTTCTTCAATACAAAAACAGATACCTGCAACTTCTTCAGTCACAACCACAGATACCTGTAACTTTTTCAACCACAACTACAGATACATGTAACGTCTTCAGCCACAACCACAGATACCTGTACCTTCTTCAATCACAACCACAGATACCTGTAACCTCTTCAACCACAACCAGAGATACCTGTACCTTCTTCTAGGCCCGGCGCCAGAAAAAAAATATTAAGGGGGCGATGAGTTTATCACAGGGGGCGGGGTCGCTGCCACCCCCACCAAAAAGTGCGCACCGGAGGGTACGTGCCTCTGAGCATGCGTAATGAATTGGGTGCACTCCTAGAAAGCTCGTGTATTTAGGCTACACCGTTGTAAGCGACTGACTAAGAGTAAAGAGTGATGACAGTATTTTTTTAATTATTATTTGACCATATAGACCCTCGGTCAAGTGATCTCCTGCATACCACAAAACCAAACCAACAACTGATCTGAGAAACGACACGAGACAGTTACGTTACAGAGTTACAGAGTTACGTTCTAAAAATAGCCCGCAATAGGCGAAATCCGCGAAGTAGACACCATTATTTTTTACAATTATTATAGACGTTTTAAGGTTGTAAAACCCCTCACTACACACTTTATACACTTTTCTCAAACAGGCATTAACATTTTCTCACTTTTCTCTCATGTGTAAACACTCTCAAAGTTCAAACCTTAGTAGAGAAATAAGACCAACCTGCTTTCAGGCTCAAACATTTGTTTGAGAAATAAAAATAGAACGTTTTCCTATAAATAATTATGATGGCTTTTAGACCTAACACATTTAATTTTAACAATCAACCTACGAGGTTGGACACATAAGAAATTATTAATAGTGACTGACCAGTATTTCACAATTCCTCTGATCACGCCTCTTTGTCCTGGCGCCGCGCCACTGTCGCGCCTTTTTCCACTCACACCTCGCTGCAGGTGTCTTTTTCTGAGTGAAGAACACAGTTATGGGTAGTTGTTGGCGCTCTTTTTTCTTCTGGGCGAGAAGATTCTTATAAACAGACACGCAGAACACAATGCGCGTACTCTCCCTTCGCAGTGCCGCAACAGGTGTCCCGTCATCTCGACAGAACACCGGCCTGCTTGATGAGGACAAAGAGCACAATGCGCTGTAAAAAAAAAAAAAAGCATGCAAAATTGGACTAAAAAAATGTGAAACTGCGAGGCGCTATATTTTCCAGTATTTCTTTTTCTTTCTTTTTTATTTTTGTTTTTGATAACTCTCACATCCAAGGGGGCGAGGTTGATGACGTGAGGGGGCGTCGCCCCCAAACGCCCCCTCGTGGCGCCGGGTCCGCCTTCTTCATTCACAACCACAGAGACCTCTACCTTCTTCAGTCACAACTACAGATACCTGTAACCTTTTCAGCCACAACCACAGATACCTGTAACGTCTTCAGTCACAACCACAGATACCTGAAACATCTTCAATCACAACCACAGATACCTGTAACCTCTTCAACTACAACCACAGATACCTGTAACATCTTCAATCACAAGCACAAATACCTGAAACTTCTTCAGTCACAACCACAGATACCTGTAACCTCTTCAACCACAACCACAGATACCTGTAACATCTTCAATCACAACCACAGATACCTGTAACCTCTTCAACCACAACCACAGATAGCTATAACTTCTTCATTCACAACCACAGATACCTGTAACTTCTTCAGTCACAACCACAGATACCTGTAACTTCTTCAATCACAAGCACAGGTACCTGTAACTTCTTCAGTCACAACCACAGATACCTGTAACCTCTTCAACCACAACCACAGATACCTATAAGTTCTTCAGTCACAACCACAGATACCTGTACCTTCTTCATTCACAACCACAGATAGCTATAACTTCTTCATTCACAACCACAGATACCTGTAACTTCTTCAATCACAAGCACAGGTACCTGTAACCTCTTCAGTCACAACCACAGATACCTGTAACCTCTTCAACCACAACCACAGATACCTATAGGTTCTTCAGTCACAACCACAGATACCTGTACCTTCTTCATTCACAACCACAGATACATGTAACCTCTTCAACCACAACCACAGATACCTGTAACTTCTTCAATCACAAGCACAGGTACATGTAACCTCTTCAATCACAACCACAGATACCTGTAACGTCTTCAGTCACAACCACAGGTACCTGTAACTTCTTCAATCACAACCACAGATACCTGTAACCTCTTCAGCCACAACCACAGATACATGTACCTTCTCAATCACAAAAATAGATACCTGTAACTTCTTCAATCACAAGCACAAATACCTGTAACTTCTTCAGTCACAACCACAGATACCTGTAACCTCTTCAACCACAACCACAGATACCTGTAACATCTTCAGTCAAAACCACAGATACCTGTAACTTCTTCAATCACAAGCACAGGTACCTGTAATCTCTTCAGTCACAACCACAGATACCTGTAACCTCTTCAACCACAACCACAGATACCTATAAGTTCTTCAGTCACAACCACAGATACCTGTACCTTCTTCATTCACAACCACAGATACATGTAACCTCTTTAACCACAACCACAGATACCTGTAACTTCTTCAATCACAAGCACAGGTACATGTAACCTCTTCAATCACAACCACAGATACCTGTAACGTCTTCAGTCACAACCACAGGTACCTGTAACTTCTTCAATCACAACCACAGATACCTGTAACCTCTTCAGCCACAACCACAGATACATGTACCTTCTCAATCACAAAAATAGATACCTGTAACTTCTTCAATCACAAGCACAAATACCTGTAAGTTCTTCAGTCACAACCACAGATACCTGTAACCTCTTCAACCACAACCACAGATACCTGTAACATCTTCAATCACAACCACAGATACCTGTAACCTCTTCAACTACAACCACAGATAGCTATAACTTCTTCATTCACAACCACAGATACCTATAACTTCTTCAGTCACAACCACAGATACCTGTAACTTCTTCAATCACAAGCACAGGTACCTGTAACCTCTTCAGTCACAACCACAGATACCTGTAACCTCTACAACCACAACCAAAGATACCTGTACCTTCTTCATTCACAACCACAGATACATGTAACCTCTTCAACCACAACCACAGATACCTGCAACCTCTTCAGCCACAACCACAGATACATGTACCTTTGCAATCACAAAAATAGATACCTGTAACTTCTTCAACCAGAAACACAAACACAGATACCTGTAACTTCTTCAATCACAAAAACAGATACCTGTAACTTCTTCAGTCACAACCACAGATAGCTGTAACTTCTTCAATCACAACCACAGATACCTGTAACCTCTTCAGCCACAACCACAGATACATGTACCTTCTCAATCACAAAAATAGATACCTGTAACTTCTTCAATCACAAGCACAGATACCTGTAATGTCTTCAGTCACAACCACAGATACCTGTAACATCTTCAACCACAACCACAGATACCTGTAACGTCTTCAATCACAACCACAGATACCTGTAACCTAATACCACAACCACAGATACCTATAACTTCTTCAGTCAAAACCACAGATACCTGTAACCTTTTCAGCCACAACCACAGATACCTGTAACGTCTTCAATCACAACCACAGATACCTGTAACCTAATACCACAACCACAGATACCTATAACTTCTTCAATCACAACCACAGATACCTGTAACTTCTTCAATCACAAGCACAGGTACCTGTAACCTCTTCAGTCACAACCACAGATACCTGTAACCTCTTCAACCACAACCACAGATACCTGTACCTTCTTCATTCACAACCACAGATACCTGTAACCTCTTCAACCACAACCACAGATACCTCTACCTTCTTCAATCACAACTACAGATACCTGTAACCTCTTCAACCACAACCACAGATACCTATAACTTCTTCAATCACAACCACAGATACCTGTAACCTCTTCAGTCACAACCACAGATACCTGTAACGTCTTCAATTACAACCACAGATACCTGTAACTTCTTCAATCACAAGCACAGATACCTGTAACCTCTTCAGTCACAACCACAGATGCATGTAACTTCTTTAGTCACAACCACAGATACCTGTAACCTCTTCAACCACAGATACCTGTAACTTCTTCAATCACAGCCACAGATACCTGTAACCTCTTCAGTCACAACCACAGATACCTGTAACGTCTTCAACCACAACCACAGATACCTGTAACCTCTTCAACCACAAACACAGATACCTGTAACTTCTTCAGCCACAAACACAGATACCTGTAACCTCTTCAGTCACAACCACAGATACCTGTAACTTCTTCGGTCACAAGCACAGATACCTGTAACATCTTCAATCACAACCACAGACACCTGTAACCTCTTCAACCACAGATACCTGTAACTTCTTCAGTCACAAGCATAGATACCTGTAACATCTTCAATCACAACCACAGATACCTGTAACCTCTTCAACCACAACCACAGATACCTGTAACTTCTTCAGCCACAAACACAGATACCTGTAACCTCTTGAGTCACAGCCACAGATACCTGTAACTTCTTCAGTCACAAGCACAGATACCTGTAACATCTTCAATCACAACCACAGATACCTGTAACCTCTTCAACCACAACCACAGATACATGTAACTTCTTCAGTCACAACCACAGATACCTGTAACTTTTTCAACCACAACTACAGATACATGTAACGTCTTCAACCACAACCACAGATACCTGTACCTTCTTCAAACACAACCACAGATACCTGTAACCTCTTCAGCCACAACCACAGATACCTGTAACTTCTTCAACCACAACCACAGATACCTGTAATTTCTTCAATCACAACCACAGATACCTGTAACGTCTTCAACCACACCCACAGATACCTATAACTTCTTCAATCACAACCACAGATACCTGTAACCTTTTCAGCTACAACCACAGATACCTGTAACATCTTCAATCACAACCACAGGTACCTGTAACTTCTTCAATCACAACCACAGATACCCGTAACCTCTTCAGCCACAACCACAGATACATGTACCTTCTCAATCACAAAAATAGATACCTGTAACCTCTTCAACCGCAACCACAGACACATGTACCTTCTTCAGTCACAACCACAGGTACCTGTAACTTCTTCAGCACTGTCTGGCTCTCTTGGTGGCTTCCCTCACTTGTCTCCTTTTTGGAAGCTGACTGAGGTTTTGACAATGGCCAGTTCATCACAGATTCACCACACAGTACTACACCATATGTCGTATTGGGTGTTGTAAATTAATTCAAAGACATATACAGTCACTTTGAAATAGTCATGCATCCATCCCCTCACTTGTCTCAAGAAAACTGGCTGCATAAGCAATGGTTTATTTGTATTATATTAATGAGAGTGCATTGTTAATAGATGTCATTGTTTTGGCTTTGATATTTTGATTGATGTTATGTGGTATAGATTTAGGAAGCATGGTGTCTTAGTGGTTATCACGCTTGACTCACAGCAAGAAGGTCATGGGATCGTTTCCTATCTGTGACCTTCCTGTGTGGAGTTTGCATGTTCTTCCCATGTTTGCGTGGGTTCCCTTCGGGTGCTATGGGCTTCCTCCCACATCCAAAGACATGCAGATTAGGTGAAATGGACACTTTAAATTGTATGTACTGTAGGTATTTCCATGTGTGGGTGTGAATGTATTTGTGTGTCTCTATGCGGCCCTGTGATAGACTGGCATCCTGTCCAGGGTGTACCCTGCCTCACACCCTGTGATTGCTGGGATAGGCTTAAGTGCCTTCAATGGAGTAAGCGGGTATAGAAATTGGATGGATGGTATAGATTTGTTTTCACTGTGATTCTAAAAGCCATACTTTTGCATTTTTAAAAATATTAAGAAACCTTTTAATACTTTTTATTACTATTTAATACTTTTTAATCACGTTATTTAATTTTTTTTTTTTTTTTTTTTTTTTACATATTTTAATGGTCAAGGGAGCATAAATGTTTTTCACAGCACTGTAATCTACACAACTACTGAACTGCCTTCAATGTCAAAAACATTACTATTCATTTGGATGTGGATTTGTTTTGTAGTTCTCTCATTACTAAATGGTATTTATGTGTTATCTCAAAAACATCAGTAAAATTTTGCAATATTGTGCTTTCTTTAGTG
Source organism: Thalassophryne amazonica (assembly GCF_902500255.1). Lineage (NCBI taxonomy): Eukaryota > Metazoa > Chordata > Actinopteri > Batrachoidiformes > Batrachoididae > Thalassophryne > Thalassophryne amazonica. The sequence continues at coordinate 70,977,468 of NC_047108.1, forward strand.
ATATAAACAAAACTCATCTGATTTTGAATGTTTATTTTCAAAATTCACACACACACACACACACACACACACACACACACACACACACACACACACACACACACACACACACACACACACACACACAAAATGGCATATTCATATTACAACTATTCTGCAAAATAATTACGTGTAAAACTAGAACCTAAACTAATTAAAATTATCTCCACAATCTCATAAAGGTTATTTGCTCACCCTTGTTTGTTTGTTTTTTTTATTACATATGAGATATATCACAAATTAAAGGACAGATTTTGATTGAAAATCATGTTATAAGACTCCACATGCAGCACGACAAATAACAGACTGCAGGGCCTCGGTAAAGGTATGCCCACTCTCAGTGCCCTCTGGTTTGCGTTGTGGTCCTGTTCACTTTATGACATCACAATTGTCAATGTCTAAAAATGTTTTATAATAGTGGTGTGTACATTTAAAAATGTATTTCATGCTTTGAATGGCCCAGGTTGGGATTCACATTTTCTTTTCATCAATTTATTGATTTCAGTAGATTGATTTAGGTGATGAAAGTCATTCTTGTAAATCTTTCCTGACATGTGACTCTCATGCTTGCAGTCATTTGGTCCATTTCTGAGTTTGTATGCTTGGCCTCTCGGAGCTTTTGTTGGTTTTATGACCTTCTCAACCTTCTCCCTTTGCAGTAGTTAGTGCTGCCCACCAGCTTCTCCAGGTGCTTGTTGCTCAAGACGATTATTAAGTATCACTTTTCTGTGTCACCTTTATGGGTTTTATTTATTTGTTGGCTCCTTCATGTGGAACATAGCCTGAGCATCACTCAGATAGATGGATTATAACTCAGCTGCTACGACTCATCAATCTGGGAAATTTGACTCCCTGAATCTCATACAACTGTTACTGTCACATTACAGCACAGCATTATCAAGATCAATGACATTTTAAATGGTTTCCAGTTAAGGATGATCGGTAACAATAAAAGGTAAGTTGGTGATGAAACTGTCACAGTGAGCGTTTCTGTGCACAGTGAGACAGTCACCTGCCTGGAGTCCAGTTTTCTTAAAAGGAAAAAAAAGAAGAAAAAAGCTGCAGTTAGATGAATAAACCTGTAATCACTACAGTCACCTCGCTAAATGTCACATGTTGACCATTATTGATCTATCAAGAATAATTTACACCCAATGGCTTCATCACACTGAATGTAATCAATGCATATCACATTATAGCTTTATGAAAACAGTCAGAATTATTTAAAAATATTACATACAACTGTGCAGAACATAAACATTTTGTAGCATTGCTGTTGCTATATATATATATATATATATATATATATATATATATATATATATATATATACACCGCTTCCAGACAGGAAATAATTGCAAGACCTTCTTGCTTTGAGGCAACAGTGCTAACCACTATTCCACCATGCACAGATACTGTCTGCTACTTGAAAACAACAAGAGTGCATCAGCTGCTGGTAATTTGTGTTGTGGCATTCAGTTGGCTTAGTGTTGGCTTGATCACTTTGTCAAGATACTGGAAACAAAAACAACCAGCTGTGACTTAACCATGCAATCACTTTTTTTTTTTTTTTTTTTTTGTGGTTGCATGCTAATATTTGTAATATAGAATATTGACAATTTTGCTTCCAAAATTTAAAGCTGGGAGGATCATAGGGGAGGTTATGCTCAAGTATTTGGGGTTAGCACCACAGGGTCCTTGGCTCAAAACCCTGTCAGACCAGAAAATCACAAAGGGTCCTTGGGCAAGGTCCTAAATGCCAATTTGCTCCTGGTGTGCAGTTGATTGCCTTGCATGGGGCTGTAAAGTACTCAGAGTGTAAAAATGCTATATAAATGCTTTCCCTCTAGAGCAGCTATTGATTTTAGTTAATTATGTAGGGATATGAAAGAGCCATCTAATATTGATAAAAAAATAAAACTAATAATAAAAAATTTAAAATTGTCATTTGGCTGCCCCCAGCTATTCAGTGTTGGCAGAGTACATTCAGTACAGATACGCACTGGGATTTGTCTTACGGTGCCCTTCCTGATCCAACTCCAGTTGTACATGGAGAAACATGCATGTGGTCTTCCCAAGTGGTCAACCAGTTAGGTACTAAACTGGACCTACTCTGCTTCAGTTCTAAGCAGGGCTTTGAACCAGAATTTTTTTCCTAACTGGATGGTTTCAAACAGAAACCGGATTTAAATGTTTCTGGTTTTGGGTTCCACCCCAAAATTGATGTTCCCGAACCAGTTACAACAACAAAATATTGTTCCCGAACCAGTTACAACAAAAACATATCATTCCTGAACCAGTCACAACAACAACAGCAACAACAAAAATGTTCCCGAACTACAGAAGCATATTGCATTCAGTGGATAAATAGAAAATTGTAGACTGCTGATCTCGTAATTACGAGATCTTTTCTCGTAATTACGAGATAAGCGTTCAAATTTTTTTTTAATTCAGTGAATGCAATACGCTTCCGTACTGAACCAGTTACAACAAAAACATATCATTCCCAAACCATTTAATAACGTTCCATGTCAGCTGTAGGACACTGAAAATGCTGTATACGCCAGGCCTGTATGTGGCGCTATAAATGGAAAAGACAATAGAGCATGCACATAACCAATGTAAGTGCTAAAATGTCTTTATTTTTAGTTTTCATCAACAGGGTGCACAGCGGATTTATAAGTGGAGCTTTTGTGGAAAAGCTGCACTGCACAGCTATTTGTTCACAGGCTGCATACACTCATGTGCGTGAAGATTTTGGTCCAAAAATCATAACGATGTGAAAAAATAAATAATTACCTGGCACAACAGAGAGGGAACACCCTAAATTTGAAAATCTGCATGATGGCACATGCACCGTTATGACGTTGCTTAAGGAGAGCCCTGAATGTTCATGCTCGTGTTTCCAACATTTGGTTTAATGTTCATCACAGCCCAGCAAAGTGAGGAAACAGATGAAGTTATTGTCGAAAACAAACATTTTTAAGATTGGTAGCCTACAATATTTACCTCTTATGATAATTGAGACTGTAAAATGGCATAGGCTTCTTGATTGCCTGGTAGTCATATTGGTAAGCTTCTCTCTGCTCTCCACACACTAAGTGAATAACAGGAAGAAGTGAACCTCACCAGGTGATTGTAAATGGAAATTTGTTCAAAAATTGAAAAAATAAATAAATAAAAATAATCGTATTAACTGCTTACCATTATTTTGAATGAACAATTCTGTTCTGGTGTCACAGACTGAACGGGCTCCCCCTAAAAATTGGTCTGCCCTGCTTTCACTGCGCATGTATCATTTTGGAGCTCAGCAGCGTCATTTCTGAGTGTCACCAATGTTTCACCAATTATCACCATTTCTGCATAAAATTGCACTCATCTATCTCAGCGACAGGTACCTGAAGCTTTTACACAACAATCATTTCCACATGAATTCAGCATTATTTCATAATAAAAGATGGCGGACCGATCAGAGCGCCACAACAGCAGCTGCGGTGCCTACATCATTTCAGAGTGTCAATAACGACTCGCCAATTGCCTTGTTTCTGCTTAAAATGGCCTTGTTTCTGCTTAAAACTGACTTTAGAATGATTTAAGAGGTTTTAATTTGTCATCTGATGGTTAATAATCCCATTAATTCCTTTGATCGCTTTTGGTGTCGAGAGTCAGACTCAGACGAGCTGCTGTGGTCCCAAATGACGCATGCGCAGTGAAGGCAGGGGGGACCAATTTTTAGGGGGGACTGTTCGGTCTGTGACACTGGAACACAAAAGAATATATATATATATATATATATATATATATATATATATATATATATATATATATATATATATATCGTTTTTTATTTCTAGCAAAATACCAAAATGTTCTGGTTTTTGTTTTTGTTCCACAAATCTGTTCAAAGCCTTGCTTCTAAGATCTGATGGGACCAGCTGCAAGCAATGCAGACTGGCTTCAAAATAAATCAAGAAATAAAATGCTCTATCTGGTGGAGATAATACATTGCAGCAATCAATATTATGTTCAGTAAAATGGGTGTTGGCAAAACCCAATCATGCTCAAATTTAAAATGGCCTTTGATATATTCATTTCAAATGTATAGTTCAAATTTTGTGAAAAGCAAATCAGTTTGTTTCAAGTTACCATGGTCACAACAATCAATACTGTGCTCAGTAAAGTGGGTACTTCTTAAAGGGTATCAGAGAAACCACAACATGCTCAAATTTGAAGTCAGCTGAGATAGACTCATTTGAGTTGTCCAGTTAAAATTTGGTGAAAATTATCATTGGCATGAGAATCTACATACACACTGTTCGTATAAGGGGGCAGCCTTAAGAGGTTCTTGATGAAACCCAGTCATACTTAGATTGGAACTTACCCAAGATATACTCATTTAAAATGTTGGTAATACTTTACTTGAAGGTATCATCATAACAGTGACATAACACTGTCATAACTGTTACATGACACAGTCATAAACATGTCATAAACATTATGTCAATGTCATAAATGTTTATGACTGCTGTCACTAAATGTCATTTGTTTTTTGTAATGACAAGTTGACAAGTTGGCATACAACCGAAGACCACAAAGGCCAAAGAAAATTTCAGGTCATGTCACTTTGATTAATGTCAAGTTATAATAATCAAGACATCCCCAAAAAAATGGCAACTTGTCATTACAAAAACCGAATGACACTTAATGACAGCAGTAATAAACATTTATGACATTGACATAATGTTTATGACACATTCATGACTGTGTCATGTAATAGTTATGACAGTGTCATGTCACTATTATGGTGATACATTCAAGTATTACCAAAATGTCAAGGTCAAATTTTGTGAAAATCCAATAAAGTTTGACCAAGTTATAGTTTGCTCAAGATTCAACAGTCATGTGGCTGGTCCATAGATGTTCTTGATGAAATCTGATCATGCTGAAATTCAAATTTGCCTAAGATACACTAATTTGGGGTGTTAAATATTCATATTTGTCGAAAATGTGATTTAATTTCATTCAAGTTATCCTCAGGACAAGAAATTGTAACTGATAATCAGGTTTTTTTCTTATTTTTTTACGTATATCCAGTATCTGGCCTTACTGCTGGCCATCAGTAAAAATAATTCACTTACACAACCTCAAATCAGAAAAAGTTGGAACCATAAGGAAAAAGTAAATTAAAACAATCAAACAAAACAAAACAGTGATTTTCACATTTACTTTGACTTTTTTCATTGCAGACAGTATGGACCCAAGATGTTTCATGTTTTATGTGGTCAACTTCATTTAATTTGTTAACATACATCCATTCCTGCATTTCAGGCCTGCAACACATTTAAAAAAGTTGTGAGCTAAAGCATTTCATACTTTATAATGCTGCCATTCCTTCTCACACTACTTAAAAGATGTTTGAGCATTGAGGATACAAAGCAATGAAGTATTTCAGGTGTAATTTTGATGCATTCGTCCTGCAAACATGTCTTAATGTGTGCAACAGTACAAGGTTGTTGTTGTTGCAATTTTCATTTCAAAATTCTCCATGCATTCTCTATTGAGGACAGGCCAGGACTGCAGGCAGGTCAGTCCAGTCCAGTACTTGTAACTTTCTGCCTTTGTAATGTGTGCAGAATGTTGTTTTGCATTGTCTTGTTGAAAAATGCATGGATGTCCCTGAAAAAGATACAGTCCATCTGAAAAGTATTCACAGCACTTCTCTTTTTCCACATTTTATGTTACAGTCTTATTCCAAAATGGATGAAATTACATTTTTTTTGCCTCAAAATTCTACAAACAATACCCCATAATGACAATGTGAAAAAAGTTGTTTTTTTTTTTTTTACATTTTTGCAAATTTATATATATATATAAATCACATGTGCATAAGTATTTATAGCTTTTGCCATGAAGCTCAAAATTGAGCTCAGGTGTATCCCGTTTCCACTGATCATCCTTGAGATGTTTCTACAGCTTAACTGGCATCCACCTGAGGTAAATCCAGTTGATTGGACACATGATATGGAACAGCACACACCTATCTACATATAAGGTACCACAGTTGACAGTACATGTCAGAGCACAAACCAAGCATGAAGTCAAAGGAATTGTCTAGATCCCTGAGATTGTCTCGAGGCACAAATCTGGAGGAGGGTACAGAAACATTTCTGCTGCTTTGAAGGTCCCAATGAGCAAAGTGGCCTCCATCATGCATAAATGGAAGAAGTTCAGATCCACCGGGACTCTTCCTACAGCTGGTCCTCCATCTAAACTGAGCAATTGGGTCACAGGGGGCTGGAGCCTATGCCAGTAGTCATAGGGTGTGAGGCGGAGTACACCCTGCACAGGACGCCAGTCTGTCACTGGGCCACAAATAGAAAAACAAACACATCCACACCCACACTCATATCTACGGACAATTTAAAGTTTCCAATCAACCTAACCTGTATGTTTTTGTATGGGGGAGGAACAAGGTTGGGTAGGATTACTTTGAAATGTAATCCAAAAGTAATCAGATTACAAGTAATCCAAATGTATGTACATACAGACATGTAATCCACATGTATTCTTTCAAAGTAATCCTACCCAACCTTGGGGAGGAAACCGGAGCACCTGGAAAGAACCCACGCAAACACGGGGAGAACGTGCAAGCTCCACACAGAAATGCCACAGGTGGGAAATGATGCCATGACCTTCTTGCTATCTATCTATCTATCGTCCACCTGGTCGTTACTGTGAGTTTCTCTGTGAATTTTCAGACCTTTTGTCTGACTTAGTGCTTAGCTCAGATAAGATAATTATAGTGGGCGATTTTAACATCCACACAGATGCTGAGAATGACAGCCTCAACACTGCATTTAATCTATTATTAGACTCTATCGGCTTTGCTCAAAAAGTAAATGAGTCCACCCACCACTTTAATCATATTTTAGATCTTGTTCTGACTTATGGTATGGAAATAGAAGACTTAACAGTATTCCCTGAAAACTCCCTTTTGTCTGATCATTTTTTAATAACATTTACATTTACCCTGATGGACTACCCTGCAGTGGGGAATAAGTTTCATTACACTAGAAGTCTTTCAGAAAGCGCTGTAACTAGGTTTAAGGATATGATTCCTTCTTTATGTTCTCTAATGTCATATACCAACACAGAGCAGAGTAGCTACCTAAACTCTGTAAGGGAGTTAGAGTATCTTGTCAATAGTTTTACATCCTCATTGAAGACAACTTTGGATGCTGTAGCTCCTCTGAAAAAGAGAGCTTTAAATCAGAAGTGTCTGACTCCGTGGTATAACTCACAAACTCGTAGCTTAAAGCTGATAACCCGTAAGTTGAAGAGGAAATGGCGTCTCACTAATTTAGAAGATCTTCACTTAGCCTGGAAAAAGAGTTTGTTGCTCTATAAGAAAGCCCTTCGTGAAGCTAGGACATCTTTCTACTCATCACTAATTGAAGAAAATAAGAACAACCCCAGGTTTCTTTTCAGCACTGTAGCCAGGCTGACAAAGAGTCAGAGCTCTATTGAGCTGAGTATTCCATTAACTTTAACTAGTAATGACTTCATGACTTTCTTTGCTAACAAAATTTTGACTATTAGAGAAAAAATTACTCATAACCATCCCAAAGATGTATCATCTTTGGCTGCTTTCAGTGATGCCGGTATTTGGTTAGACTCTTTCTCTCCGATTGTTCTGTCTGAGTTATTTTCATTAGTTACTTCATCCAAACCATCAACATGCTTATTAGACCCCATTCCTGCCAGGCTGCTCAAGGAAGTCCTACCATTATTTAATGCTTCAATCTTAAATATGATCAATCTATCTTTGTTAGTTGGTTATGTACCACAGGCCTTTAAGGTGGCAGTAATTAAACCATTACTTAAAAAGCCATCACTTGACCCAGCTATCTTAGCTAATTATAGGCCAATCTCCAACCTTCCTTTTCTCTCAAAGATTCTTGAGAGGGTAGTTGTAAAACAGCTAACTGATCACCTGCAGAGGAATGGTCTATTTGAAGAGTTTCAGTCAGGTTTTAGAATTCATCATAGTACAGAAACAGCATTAATGAAGGTTACAAATGATCTTCTTATGGCTTCGGACAGTGGACTTATCTCTGTGCTTGTTCTGTTGGATCTCAGTGCTGCTTTTGATACTGTTGACCATAAAATTTTATTACAGAGATTAGAGCATGTCATAGGTATTAAAGGCATTGCGCTGCGGTGGTTTGAATCATATTTGTCTAATAGATTACAGTTTGTTCATGTAAATGGGGAATCTTCTTCACAGACTAAAGTTAATTATGGAGTTCCACAAGGTTCTGTGCTAGGACCAATTTTATTCACTTTATACATGCTTCCCTTGGGCAGTATTATTAGACGGTATTGCTTAAATTTTCATTGTTACGCAGATGATACCCAGCTTTATCTATCCATGAAGCCAGAGGATACGCACCAATTAGCTAAACTGCAGGATTGTCTTACAGACATAAAGACATGGATGACCTCTAATTTCCTGCTTTTAAACTCAGATAAAACTGAAGTTATTGTACTTGGCCCCACAAATCTTAGAAGCATGGTGTCTAACCAGATCGTTACTCTGGATGGCATTTCCCTGATCTCTAGTAATACTGTGAGAAATCTTGGAGTTATTTTTGATCAGGATATGTCATTCAAAGCGCATATTAAACAAATATGTAGGACTGCCTTTTTGCATTTACGCAATATCTCTAAAATCAGAAAGGTCTTGTCTCAGAGTGATGCTGAAAAACTAATTCATGCATTTATTTCCTCTAGGCTGGACTATTGTAATTCATTATTATCAGGTTGTCCTAAAAGTTCCCTAAAAAGCCTTCAGTTGGTTCAGAATGCTGCAGCTAGAGTACTGACGGGGACTAGCAGGAGAGAGCATATCTCACCCGTGTTGGCCTCCCTTCATTGGCTTCCTGTTAATGCTAGAATAGAATTTAAAATTCTTCTTCTTACTTATAAGGTTTTGAATAATCAGGTCCCATCTTATCTTAGGGACCTCGTAGTACCATATTACCCCATTAGAGCGCTTCGCTCTCAGACTGCGGGCTTACTTGTAGTTCCTAGGGTTTGTAAGAGTAGAATGGGAGGCAGAGCCTTCAGCTTTCAGGCTCCTCTCCTGTGGAACCAGCTCCCAATTCAGATCAGGGAGACAGATACCCTCTCTACTTTTAAGATTAGGCTTAAAACTTTCCTTTTCGCTAAGGCTTATAGTTAGGGCTGGATCAGGTGACCCTGGACCATCCCTTGGTTATGTTGCTTTAGACGTAGACTGTGTTTCATAATTATTGTATGGCCTTGCCTTGCAATGTGGAGCGCCTTGGGGCAACTGTTTGTTGTGATTTGGCGCTATACAAGAAAAAAGTTGATTGATTGATTGATTGCTGTGTGGCAACAGTGCTAACCACTAAGCCACAGAAATAAAGTTGACCACATAAAATATTAAATATATCTTGGGTTCATACGGTCTGCAGTGAAACAGAAGTCAAAGTAAATATAAGAATCACTGCAGGGTGTTCTCGCTGCCCTCACCCCTTCATTTTCCATGACACCCTAACTTTTTCTGATTTGGGGTTGTAAATTGCAGGAGTCCCTTGAAAGAAAATGATGTATTTTGAAGGTGAAAACAATTTACTTGTTAATATGTTTTAGTGTATTGTAACTATTCATAATTTTTAATTGTTTTTTATAGGTGCAATAAACATGCCTAAAACTTCTGCACAGCACTATAGCATACAGAAAACATTATATCTATCAAAGTATGAGCAATTGGAATTTAATATTTTCTCTTGTTGGCTGAAAAATTCATCCTGTCTGAAGCTTACCTATTATCTAAATATTTTCTCAGTACTGTTGCATTTATGTATTTTTTTTTGTAATATTGTTTTGCTATTAACTGTTATCAGCATGCATACAACTGTGAGCACGCAGGAGTTGTTTAACAAGTGCAAAAATATATAAAAGCCAGTTGTTGTGTCTCCCTGCAGTGAAAATAATGCTGTACGAGGGAGAATCTTACAGAGTGTGCTGCAATGATGAACATTTCCTCCTGTTTCATGTTTAACCCTGCTCATTTCCCACAGTAAGATCTCCGGAAACACACGAGTGTGCACAGCAGCTTGGAGGGAAGATGACTGATGGCTTGTTGTCATGATGTTTGGGATTGTGCCGACTCAAAACCTCTTGCCTCACAAAGCCATGAAAAGCTGTAGTGCAAACTACAGCCTACTGTTGAAGTGTCTTGAAGTGTCCTGGTGTTACCGACGCACTGCTTCATTATGTTGTTGAGCACCTGCACAAAACACTTACACGTAATGTCCTCAGCCCTTTGCACAGGAGTTGTACTGGATTTCTGACTGTGGTCCAAAGAGTTCATACTATCCAGGAGTGAAACAATAGATGATTTTTTTCCATTACATGCAGTGAGCACAGATTACTTTGTTACAGGCATCAAGGAGGTTATGTGTTCAGCACTGTTTGTTTTTTAGCAGAATTATTCAAAAACTACTGTACCGATTTTCTTGAAATGTGGTGGAAGGATTGGGTATGGGCTGAGGAGGAAACTTAACCTTTGGAGCAGATTCCATTAAGCGTATGGATCCAGGAATTTTTTAATGCTTCTTTAACATTGCAAAATGAGACGATACAGCAGATTTTTATCAACTTCTTCTTGGAAATTAATACATAGCCCATCATAAAAATAAATAAACACAGTAAATAGGGTATTCACATTATCATACATTTCAATTATATTTAATTTGGTGCAGACCTGTATAAAAAGTACAAATTTTATAAAAAAAAAAAAAAAAAAAAAAAATTGGGCTAGTGTCCTACAACTCTACCTTTGATTAGATTTTGAAAATTATCAAATTTTGCACCAAAAAGCTGAATCATTTTGTTGTGTTCACTCCTTCATAAATAGTGTACAAATAATGAATGTTTATGAGTTCAATGGTACGAATATTTCATGAGGTGAAAGCTGGAACATATTCAATTCAGCTTCGCCTTGTTGAATGGTTTGTTCCAGCTTTCACCTAAGTAAATATTCCTTCCATTGAAAGAATGCAAAAACATTTATTATTTGTTTGTTGTTGTTGTTGTTTTATATAACAGCTAAAATAGATCCTTGTCATTTGATATGTTATTAATTTATAAACAACAGAAAAGGGACTTACATTTTGGTGTTCCACTGCTGCTGAAGTACAACACGAACTTTAAATAGGAGTCCAAATTGTGACATGCGTCCAAAAAAAAAACAAAAAACAAAAACCTCAGTTCCTGAGTCCAGTGAAACATCACGTCAGCTTTTCAGCTTTACAAACTCCGCCATGTTTGTTTTAAAGCTAAGCACTGTCCTGCTTGTGTGAGAGTGCGCGTGTACTTAAAAAATAAATGACTGTGTACTTCCTCAGTGCAGTGAAAAAAATAACGTCAGAAATTAGTCCAGCTTTTCATTCTAATTTCCACCTAACAGCTCTTCATGCCTCCAGACAGCTTACAGCGCAGTGGATTTCTTTTGTGTGTGTGTGTGTGTGTGTGTGTGTGTGTGTGCACGCGCACACTTGCATGTGTGTGTGCATGCATGTCTGCGCAGAGTGCAATGGTACTAAACATATGGAACCAAATTTGCACACTAAATGGAACCAAATTGCACTCTAAATGCAACGCAACACAAATGGGACGAATAATCCATGTCATGTGACATACAAAGCACCAATCAAATGACAAGGATCCACTCAGCTGTTATATAAAATGTGTTTATATGTTCACAATTTGAGAGAGAGAGAGAGAGAGAAAAAATAGAATTGTACATTTCTAGTCCAATTTGTTATTTTACACTCACCCAATATAAGTGAGGAAGCCAGCTTTCAGATCAATGTCCTTGTCCTTGTTCATCATGAGGAGATTCCCGCATGTTTCTTTTATTTTCTCCCCCAGATTTCTCTTTATGTAAATTGTGCTTAAAACCTGTAATTAAGTCTTGGTGGCTGTATGTGCTCTTGGAGCATTTCTCAAATGGAATTCCCTTGTTTGTGTGTGGGCTCAGCATACGCTAAGCTAAACCGTACTTGTGATATGCCCATTTTTCAAAAATGTCAATACCTGAAAATCCCTGACATGCTCCATCAGTCATATAGATGACCATCTGTCAAGTGGTCAATGTGCTATACTTGAAAATCTGAGTCTGCTTGTGCCTCCGAGTGTTTTTTCTTTATTTATCTCTGTCTGTTGCCCCTTCACAGCATTCTGGCTCTGTGAGGATTCCACAATGATGACTTTGAGCTCCATGAACATATAGATGGTTGTCAGCTTCCCCTCATGGTACCGCAGTAATGGCAGTGACCTCTGCGTCGGGAGGTGACAGTCGTCTGTCAGCGCTGGGTTAATTCCCGGTCCTGTGAGGGTCAAGAGCTGACGTATAATGAGGCTCCACAGCATTGGAGGCCCTGTGTCATCATGTCAGCGGGATGAGGGTTCAATTCCAAACCGCGGAACACCATCCCAAGACCTCTGCTGTATTGACACACACATCACAGCAAAACAAATTAGCATCAGTCAATATTGTGTCAGTCGTCCTGACGGGGCCACTAAAGTGCCGCCGTGTGCACCTCACCTCCAGTCAAAACAACACACAGGAGTGATCAGGATGCAAGAAAGCCGCACTGAGCTTTAAGAGGGCATTTTGAAGGTTTACTGCAGGATAGAAATGGTTGGAAGGATATCAAATTGTCTGTGCAGAATCAATTTCACCTAAACTGTGAGATTATTCGCTTTCTTATTTCTGAAGCCATGCATGCAGACTTTGTGGTTTCAGGGAGTCAAGCTGTCCAGAGGAGAGAGCATCTCCTGCAGATCACTTCTTTTCTCCACTAAATGCGATAATATAACTTCTGTTGCATAAAGGTGGTGGGCAGCGATGTGGAAAACACTTCAAATATGCTAATCAAACATATGGCACTTCAAGGAACAAACGTAGACTGGTGTTGTTGTCCCACAAGATAAAAAGGTTACTCATCTTAAAATGTAATTTTAATGCGTCCAAGGGCTGTAATGGGCTTCTTTAAAAAAAATAAATAAATAAAAAATTGCTTGCATATGGGAAAGCAGAGATTGCTCACACCTGTTTTAGCTCTTCTTTTCTTTCCCCTTTCTGTTACCCCCTTTTTCTCTCCCCCTCCTCCCTCTCTCTGCTGAAAGCCATTACAGAAATACAATTTCTAATACCTCCGCACAGGTCTTCGATCGACTGCAAACAAATTTATATTCAGGCGGTAAACAGAAAGCTGCAGAGATTTATTTATTGAGTGTGGAGGAGAGAAACAAGCTAGTGCATGAACCCTGAGTAACCTCCGAGCTGACATGAAGATGGATCAGTGCACCATGCAAATGCATGAAGAGAAGGGATATATGGCACTCAGTCATTCAGCACATCACTGCCTGTAGAATCCCATTAACTCCCACAGCTGGGGCCATAATTCTGTGTTGTACCAATGCAGTTAAAAGTTGTTCATTACGCTGAATTATTTTGTAATTGCTACAGACTAAAAAGACATATAGGAAATATTGTTAAAATAAAACAAAGATAACATAACTATCTAAACAGCTACGTTTTTACTGAATATTATGGGTAATTAATAAATTATATTAAGTTCAGGATACAAACTCATGAGATCAGCAACAAAAACATCAAAATAGTACTACTGCTACTACTACAACAACAATAACTAGTTATAAAAATGAACTAATAATATTATATTTTACTAAAAACCCAGGGGATCTAACAGCATCAATTTATATTATTAAATATTATTATATTTATAATACATATCCTGTACTTTTTTCATCAGTGTGGATGCAATATGAAAAAAAGTTTTTGTGTGTGTTTTTTGTTGTTGTTGTTTTAAATCTTTCCAAGTATTACAAGCTCTTTATATTTCTCTATGGGCTGATCAATATAAAACAGCCTGATTTTGAAGTGTTACATTTATTTAAGTTGTTGGTTGTGTTCTGCAAAATTCTGTGACCAGAACAGTGGTTTTAGCTGTTTGATCTCATTTTAATATCAAATAAATAAAATAAAATAAAATAATTTTAACAAATTCTATGAGTATTTTTAATACAGTTGCAGTGACTGAAAAAGTGGGGTAATTTTATGCTTTTAGGTGGTCACACTTTTATATCTAGGTGAGAGAACTAACACCAACACAATACCAAAACATTATTTAAGGATTTTGCTTTAACATACAAAGTCAACAAAACAAAGGTCCTGTTATAGAAGCTATTCTCCCCAGAGATTTACTTTTCAACTCACAAAAACACTAGCAATTGGGAATTATAGCAGAAACAACTATAGCATGTAATCAGATCATTCAATCTGTTGAGTCTCAGCATTTATTGGCAATTCAGGTGTTACAATCAACAAGCTGTTTGAAGGCTGTGGACACATGAAAATGTATTTCTTTCCATTAATTTCCATTAGTTTCAGCATATGTGCCCTCACTGTATGTCACAGTTACGTGTAAATTTAAAAGTAGGTCAGGAAACACAAACTTTGCTCTGCACAGTGCTGCTCCTTTCACATCTGTCCTGCAGGTGGTATGTGTGTATGTGTGGTACGAAACAGACCAGTTGAATTGTAGGCCCGATAGGATCTGCACGTATTATTTTAAGACCATCTGCGCTTGTCATTTGGAACAAAAAATTTCTTAGCCTGTAATCACATGAATCACTCCTGGATGTTTCAGTATAGCTGCAAATTTAGTTTTTTGCATAAACATGTTGAAAATCATCACAAGAAAAAAAAAACCAAAACTCTGCCTTATTATGCATTCAACAGCTACCACTGAATTAGTTGCTTTTGATGGAAAAACCAGGTGGTCATGTAGCTGAGGTGCTGTAAGGAAACTGAACATTGGATAAACACAAGTCAATAAAACATCTTCTTCTAGACAAGGATCTGCGCTAGTTTGTGTTTATTTGAAGCCAATTACAAACTTGGTTAAACTAAACATATATGGGTGTGTGATCTCTGAAACCATTCGGCATATTCTCACAAATAAATAAACAAATAGATAGATAGATAAATAAATTTTAAAAAATCTTTGTAAAATGTACAAAAACCCCAATGTACCAAAATTGCTACATATTCATATGCAGTTTTCAGCCAAATTCATACACATTCCATTTATTATGATCACCAACAACAAGGTGGTGAGTGGATCATCATAACAAAAGTAAACAAACAGTAAGTCACTGAATTGTCATTATTGTTGTTCTAAAAGACTCATTGCATGAATTCAATTCAATTTTGTGTAGGATTTCCATCCATTCAAAATATATGTGGCCCCAACTCAAACAAAGTACATCCATCCAATATAATTTAATTACCGGTATTTGAGTTGGGCCTCCATGAATTTAATGCATGGAAATCCTCCCCAAAATGTAATGCATTTAACCAGTGAGTCATTCTAGTGTAACTCTAACCATAACCCTAACTAATGTTTCTAAATGCACATTGTGCATTCATATGGAAATTCACAGAGCTATTCATAAAATAAGTTTTAGTATGATATCATATGACACATTTAGTCTTAAAAAAGAACCACGGTCTCAACAAGAATAAGTGATGTAACAATTTGAATACATTTTTTAAAAGTTATTTCAACTTAACTAGAGAAGTCTTGTGGCATTAACTCGGTTGAAATAACTAAATTGAAATAAATAAATAAATCTATGCAAATTGTTACATCAATTTTTCTCATTAAGACAGCAGTTCCTTTTTTAGAGTGTAAGAACATATTTACCCATTATTTCCATACCCGCTCCAATTAAAAGTCATGGGGGCTGGAACCTATCCCAAGAGTCATAGGGCATGAGGTGTGTGGCAAGGTTAACCCAATACATGTACTTTCAAAAAGTTACTCAGTAGATACATTTCAATTTAAACCCAGTGTTCATCCAATCAGTGGACCCAACTCAAATGATAACTTAATATGAGTTGGGCCTACATAGATTTATTGGATGGAAGTGCCCAAAACTCAACTGAGTTTATCCAACGAGTAATTGTTTTGAGAGTATCTTCAGCATGACCCTTTCAAAAATGGGCCTCTGTTTTTTTGAAGCTTCTGTGTAGACTCTCTCTTTTTTGAAGCTATTAGAAAATAGCATCAACCCTTATGCTAAATGCCTCGAGATTTAATTTGTAGGCTACTTTTCATTATTGTCTTAAAAATGATGATCAAGTCAGAACATATAAACGCCTCAAGGGCGAAATTTGAATGTAAGAGAACCACCGACCCTCAGTGACATGTGGAGAGTGATGTGTGACGTCACAGCATACCTGCCTGAATAGGCGAGGGGCCCACGCAGGGCCTCAGAGTGCCTACTGATGGTGTTGATGAACTTCTCTCTTTGGCTCCGAGCCACAACCCTCTGCTGGACGTTGGACTTCAGTTTTACAACTTGTTCGCTGTGCTTGTCTTTCCTGATGACAGAGATGTCCAGCTATTGGCCGAGACCAAGAGGGCACGTCATCTCCATCAATCAGGGAACCGCGTTTCTCCACTGAGCAATGTCCCCACGGTGGTCCACGCGTTACTGGGACGCATGAGAGGCCGTGCATGAAGTGCAACCCCGTCCAATGATTATGCGGGGGGAGAGGTGATAATGAGCACCTATCAAGGGGAGAACAGTTCTCTGTTCACGGGCTGCTGCCGAGCAAAAGAGGTCATAACGCGGGACAGGGGCTGCAGGACTCATCCTGAACTCTGCATCCGTGAGGACGGGACCCCGCGGGGGGAAGTTGCCTCGAGATTTTTTCTCTTCGACAGCAACGCTTTGACTCTGTGCACCACTCCAGCCAGCCCTCCACGACCGCGCGAGACTCTGGGCTCCTTGCCCCACTCGTCTCGTGTCCCCCGGCGGTGCAGGACGCAGGGGCAGAGCTCTCCAGGGCGCACGAGCCGCGGCGCGTCAAATAACTACAACAGCGAGGCGCGTTCCGGTTTTGGGTCACTTGCAGAGCAAATTCAAAACTGCTCTGGTAATAGCCACGCCGCCGTGGGAGGATCAGCCAGTTGTGACATAAATGGCATGGATGAACGGAGTGAAACTTTTGAGTGGATGAAAGTGAAGAGGAGTCAGCACCGCGCGGGTAAGTTTTGGACAGGGGACACCGAGCCCGACCTTGAGAAATGACTGCGCTGAACTGCTGTTTGATACTCAGCTTTTATGTAACTTCACTGTGCAAAAGTTTAATGGAACTTTTTCCCACGAGGGGACACAAAAAATTGAGAGAATGTCAGTGTCGTCACCGTGCGTAATTTGGCACCAAACACACTGAATTCGACAAAATGTCACAAAGGCTGCACAGCACATTTAAATAGACACACAAATACAGTATTTCCTTAACGGGTCATGTTAATGTTGGCAAGACTGATAATGTAACATTTTTGCTCCACCTACTGTTGCAGCATAGAGAGGGAGGGCTGCCTGAGCCTGACTGTACACTCAGCCTAGGAAACAATCAATTATTTACCTTTGCCCTTACTAACCAGCAGCCTCTGATTAATGCAGCAGTGTATGTCCATACTCAGTGGAAGTTGAGTAAAACTTACGCCGAAGTGCTCCTCGCTTATCGATTAGTTGTCTGTTTGTAATGAAAGCCCCTGTGTATTGATTTCAGTTTGCAGCACCTTTACATGTGTCCACCTTTTTAACATAATTGCTGTCACAGATCATCATTTCCCTGACTGATGAGATCTGAGCAAGAAGCCCACAGCGGCACATATAACCCACACTTAAAAAATACCAAGAGTAGCCTACTAATATGGAAAAATGGCTCAGTTTTCTGTAAGTTGGAGCATCTTGTGCAGATTATATTTGCTCAGTTGTGTCAGATGGCAGCTGTTTATGTGCGGCATGACCTGTATGTTCAGTAGAAGGCCTGATCTTTCTGAAACTGCAATCTGATGCTTTTTGATGTTCTGTGTGTGTTTAAATTCAAGAAATCTTACACACACGTGTGATTTCACTGGAGCGACTTATTTGTAATTCAGTCCCGTGGACGAGTCTCCTCGCAATCGATTTCCACAAATAATTAGCAGGAAAACATCTGAAAAAGTAGTGTGCACCAAATTTATACATATCCCACATATTTTCCGCTGGGAGGCATCGATGACGTCACCGACAACAAGATGGCGGATCTCCGAGCTAGAATAAAAAGCGGTGGATCATATTTTACTTATTCTTATTCTAAACCTATAGCCCTTACCTGAAAATGAACCGAAATGCGAAAGCACGTTGGTGAATGTTGAATGCGAAACACAAGTGGAAATTCATAGGAATATGCAGATAATATAGCTCTTAGTTTTTCATGTCATACAAAGCGTATTGTGTGTTTTGTAGCACCATCTCTGTGTAAAGGAGAAGCAACTCATTAATGCTACTGTGTAATTTGTAAAAGTGCCATAGGCAAAAGTAGGTTTTACTCTGCAAGTCCTATTAGTTTTGGCACAAAACAAAGTCTTGCTTCCATGTTGAAAGGCCTCCTTAGACCTGCTGTAACCTGATCTTCTGGCTCAGTATATATACTCCCAGTGCGTCATTCTTCAATTATGCTTTGACAGCACCTGAATTACTGTGGGCTGGATGCCCAGATGACTGAGGCAATGTGTATTGATCTATCCCTTTTTACTTCTTCCCTCTCCTTGGGTTGGAAGGCCCTTCCTCTCGCTCTGCAGCCAGGCTGTTATTAAGCATGCAAGTCATTCCACAAATATTTAGTTTGATTCTTTTATGCCTTCTAGCCGGTATCAATTCTATTATCTTTGCAGCCATTCATCAGCATGTGCATGTGATTTGCACTCAAGGAAGCTGAAGTTCTTAATTTGTGTACAGTAGCTAAGTATTGGTGCCTCGCGCTCGCCGCCCTCCAATTCTTACGCCGGGTTACCTTGACATTCATTTTCTTAAAACACAGATGTCGACATTTATCCTATAAGCGACCTTTCCGTCTGCTGTGCTTTTGCACGTGGCTTGAGGCCCGTTAACCTTCGTGTCTATGAATTGTGGTGGCGAGACAGTGCGCCACTACACCTGGCACACTGACTCCATTATGCAGCAGCAGCAGCAGATTTTCTCAGGGGCAAAGACGAGCAGCCGCGATGTCAGCACTGGGGAGGGGGAAAAAAAAAATCCAAATATAGCTGCTGTCCCTGTCATTCATTGCACATAAGTAGCAAAGATGATACTTTAATGTGTAACCCAGAAACCTCAGAGGAAAGAATGGGGACATTTGTCATTAAAGCAGCGTTTGAAAGGATCTGTAAACTGTTAAACTGTCATTGACACAGAAGAGGCCTGCAGGCAAATTATTAATGATTCTGATGAACGCACTTAATGGACTGTAAAGTTGTTTTGGATCGCCAAACATTTCTCTGACTACTTTCTGCACATCTGCAGTTCACAGCAGTACTTTTGCAATTTCGCCAACTCGCTTAGTAAGTTTTGATGTTACATTAAAATCGATTAACTTGAAACTTGAAGATTACTTGGAGTGTGAAGTGTCCGGCTGCCGTTTGCATCACAGGTGTTTGCTTTTATTTCACTTTCAGACGATAAGAGCTTCTCACAGCAGCGTGTGCACACACACATGCGCGCACACACACAGACATAAAGATTTTACACTATATGCCTATGGGCCACTGCTAAAGTTGATAACTATGTGAAATACATCTTTGTTAGACAGACAGAAAAATGGCTCCCTGTCGAAGTGTTTCCATCAAGAAACTGGCTAAAGGCCAAACAAATCTTTATTGGGTGCTTGAATATTTTGTTCTTTTGCGTAGCATAAGACCTGAGCATGATGAGGTGCTCAGTTCCCTTACTAAAAAATATTGTACTGCTCAACTTAAAAAAATAAAAACAAAAAATTAAAGCAACAATTTGCATGGATCGTTTTTTTAAGTAATTCCAACTCAGCTACTATTACCACTACTACTATTACTACACACCATGAGGCTGTGTCAGACACTCACTACCGTATCTCACGGTATTTCGTTATTCAGCATCACAAAACATACATTAATCTATTGGTTTGTGATATTGTCATGAAAAGTGCCACATTATCGTGATGGAAGCACAAATTAATTCGAATACATTCTGAGACGGGAGCACGAAATGAAAAGTGATGCGGGGGGGGGGGGGGGGGGGGGGGGTCTGGGAGGGTTATGGTTAGGGGGATGGTTAGTAATAGTAAGATTTAAGAAATAAAAAAAAAACCCGTCATGAAAACATGATTCATTTCGTGATGGGAGCACGAAAAACCCGGTCAGACAACTCAACTTTAGAAACTCATTTTGTTCAGTGGTTTAGTACTTGATCTGTTTCTCCTGTACCAGGTTAATTAAGTTGAACTGACTTAATTAAACGGTTTTGGTGTTGTTAGGTAGCCAAATTATTTCATTTCAGTTATGCTGACATCTTTATTGTACCCCTAGTCTACTGAGAAATAGCCATACAAAATTGTTACCTTAATTTAGTGATTTCTAAAAAATCTTATTTCACATAAAACAGAATAAACCGCGTGTTGCAATTCCCATTTTATGATCAAACTTTTATTCTAAAACCATGTTTTTAATGGTGAGCATACGCTTCAATTTAAGTTATACAAATTAATACCATGAAGTATTTTTGTTTTGTTTTTAGAATGTGCCTTTTTAACCCAACTGCAATCAGGCAGGTATTTCTTTTTACTGTTGGGTAAACAGGAGAGGAGCAGCAGGTGTCCCAGCCAGGACATAAACCAGCAACTTTTTTTTTTCCCCACAGAAAGTCAGTGATCTAATCCCAGAGACACTACACCCTGCACATCTGTGTAAATTCTATTTATTTGCTAGAAATGCCCTTTCAACGCTGGAATTCCTTTTCATTTTGCATCTAGTTTATAGGAGTGTGTATGTATATATTTATTATAGGGTGCGTCTGTGTGTGTTCGCAGCCAGGACGCACATGTCCTGTGATCTGGGTGTAGGCGGCCTCGGACTGTGCCACGCGGGGACCGGGACCCCGCGGATCACCTTCAGCACCAAACAGCTGACCGAACTGGAGAAGGAGTTCCACTTCAACAAGTACCTGACGCGCACCAGGAGGATGGAGATCGCGTGCGCCCTGCGCCTCAGCGAGACGCAGGTGAAAGTTTGGTTTCAGAACAGACGCACGAAGCAGAAGAAACTGCGGAGAGACGGACTGCTCGGCGGCGGCGGGCCCGCCGTGCCACCGCCGCGTCGTGCGCACGCACGGGCTCGCCAAAAATACACCTGATCGCCTCGTGCTGCTGCTGCAGATGCAGATGTTTTGGCTGTCGTTTGCATCGATTCCACCCAGACTGCGCCTTTATTTGCTTTGCGCGACGGATCCTTGTCGCAAACAATGGAAAGTTTCTTCATGCAAGAATGAGTCAGAACAATCTGTCATCCTGCCCGGCTTCAGACAGGCTCCGAGCAGCGTCTCATTTGAATATTAAAATCCATTCTGTTGCGCTGCTATCAACACAATGTAAACGAAGAAACAAAACTCTTTTAATTGGCCATGAAAACTGTGACGGTTCGTGTGTTTATTTCTTTTGCGCAATTTCTTCAACTGAAGTCACTCGAACACATTTATTCTGCGGTTAACGTGACCCCGCATTTCAAAACAAACAAACAAAAAATACCCCTAATTCATTTATTTTAGGGCTATATTTCAACAAACATATAAGCAAAAATAAAGTTATATTTCCACTCAAAATTTTATGATGATTTTCAAACAATTTTAAACTTTAGACATATTTTTTCACTCACCTGTTGTAGTGTGCTATAGCATTAAAAAAAAAAACAAAAAAAAAACTAATTTGCAATTCTTCCCCGTGGTGACTTTATTTTAATTCTATTTCAAAACTGAAAAATTAAACACTTTAATTGGCTGATCGATTTATCAGGCGCTCGTA
Organism: Thalassophryne amazonica; assembly: GCF_902500255.1. Classification (NCBI taxonomy): domain Eukaryota; kingdom Metazoa; phylum Chordata; class Actinopteri; order Batrachoidiformes; family Batrachoididae; genus Thalassophryne; species Thalassophryne amazonica. Next base: position 70,999,519 of record NC_047108.1, read on the forward strand.
TTGATCCGTGGTGATCAATCTATTCAGGGCCTAAATATGTGCTCATTTGCCCGCATCTGTAACTGCATTTTAATGGAATGAAGAAACATGACGCTCGGGAGTTGTTTCGTCTTTTATCACCACTGTACGTGCGCCCCAAACTAATAACTCAGCTTTAACACTCAGGCGAGAGAGCGGATAATAAACGCTTTGATGTTTTGTAGATCATCCAATAAATTGTGTCTCCGCAGCTAAATGTTACACCATATTAACGTCTCACCCCATTTCAAACACTTTTAAACAGTGTATAGGTTGCTGGGGCTTTTTTGTTGTTGTTGTTTGTTTTTAAAAGTGTGATTTTTAATATAATTTTCACTGACGCATTAATATTACACACAAGATATTTTTGTTAAGGTGTTAATTTAAAGTGTATCCAGTTGTTTAATATCTCAAAATAAATCGTAAATAAAATAAAATAAAATAAATTAAAAGTTGAACAAATGGGACATACAAATATAGGCCTAATATTAGTTCTTAAAAAAAAAAAGAAAACATGATTTAACAGGTGTCTCACATTTAATGTGACAAGTAAAATAAATAAAGAAAAAATACATAATAATAATAATTAGAAGAATGCTCCTCTGCAGGGAGTATCTATGGACATGAGGGCTACAAGGGCAAGATAATATATGCAGTTACACTGGAGTTCACCTCTCACCTCTTGACCTTTGTCTTGCCTTGGGACATCAGTGACCCGGTCAGCGGCTCACAGAGAGAAAGATGCACCATTAATTTGAGTGACCTCGAAGTCTGAGCTTTTCTTTCTTTCTCTGGCTCCTTTTTTCCCCAAGAAGCAACTCTGCCGCTTTTGTTCTGGAGCTGCGTCTCTGTGTCCACACAGTAATATTTCATCAGGCTGAATAGAAAGGCGACCAGGCCATGTGATAATTGTTCATATTATAATTCCATACCAGACGAGATAATGTTTTTTTTCCCTCTACAACCAATAATCCTATTTTATTTTTTTTTTTAGTTCTATCTCTTATTGTAATGAGCACAAAATTGGCTCACTTTATAAAGTGGATTGAATAGTTTTCTGTTTTTAGTTTTGCATATAAATTACATACCTATACTTTTAATAGCAAAGCTGAAAAATGAGTTACTTACAGCACAACACCTATTTTGATTTCATATCAGAGCCAGTATTAACAAAATTTAGAACTATTTGTTACACCTCTCCTGCCTATATATTTCATATGCATGTCTGCATAAATAAATGTAATAAATTCAGTTCAGCTAAGAAATTTGCATTAATGTCCTTAAAGATATATTTTCTAATGTTCATTTCTTTTATTTTAACTTGGAAGAAGAAAAGGTGCATGTTAAGGTATGCAGATTCACTTTTTCCTTGCCCCAGTTACATTTTCTGCAAATATTTAAAGTTGTATTTATAACTGATAAGAATTATTCCATATACAAGAAGGAATAAAAATGATCTTTTAAAAAAATAAAATAAAATTACATATTGTACACCATCAAGCATATTGCTTAATGTAAATAAATAGAAACCAATCATGTATTAGTGTCTTTAATGCAAACACCTGTGTCTGCTGATGAGAGGAGAGTGAGGATTTAGTGATAAAACAATGCAATGATAAATCTGAAAATATAAAAGTTGTTGCCCATTCATACTGAAAAGTATGTGTTTTGGTTGACCTTATTAGAAAGCATTTTATCATGTTGTGCAGTTATTTTCCCTTGCTACATGGCTTCAAGCTGCAAGTAATGTACACAGAGGATATTTGCAGCAGGTGTGCACGCTTGCTTTTAAATCCAAACTTAAATTTCATCACTGCTTCTATATAAACTGGATTTCTAAAAGGTGCGGGGGAAAAGGTTAATGTGAGTTATGGGGTTGAAGTGCAGTTGAAGAGAAGAGCTGATCTGTTTTCGGTGAACTATCACTTTAATTTCATTGTGTGGCAGCTTCAGCATTTGCCTCTCAATTGATGAAAGGGGAACTGCACTGTTTGTTTAGATGTGACATTTAGTTTGAAAGCGTTCTGAGTGTGACTCTGCTTTGATGAATTTTTGCTCTTATGTAATTTCTTCCTGAAGATGTACGGTAGGCTCAAAAGACTGACAGCTGTGCTGTGCTTATATACAAGAAAACATATGGCAAGTGGTCGGGAATAAAAAATAAAATAACTGAGAATGTATTGCTGCCACAGGTAGTAAAAGCGTTGTCATGTGTTTCATGTATATTTTTCTTTACCTTGCTGTTGTTGCACTAGTTTTATTTTAAAATTCACAAGAAATATTTCTAATGAACATCTCAAATATAATCTATAAAGCTGCAACTTTTTTTTTCTCTAATGAAGAAGTTAAAATAAAAATATGTATTAAATGATTAGTTATCTGTATTTGTTCATTTGCAAAAAAAAAAAAAAAAGATGATGCTGTTGTGTTTTAGAATATCTTGCATTAAATTTTAAATCAGCACATATAATTGGGTTCCTTTTTGCTCACTGTAATTAAGGCTAAGTTGACTTAAAATTAACTTAATGCATAATATGCATGTGCTATCCTCAGCGGTGCTCATGGGAATTAAAACAATTGATCAAGTTAAGCTCTTCCTAAAGCAAAGTGAAGCTCTTATAGATCACTTGCTGTTGTGAGTGCTGTAAATTTGAATCCTTTTCTTCTCTTCTGATTCCACTGTTTTTCTCCTGATTTGCACAGACTTTCATGCACAATTAATCTCTGCAATCTGCCTCATTCTCATATTTGACTACCAAACAAATGCTGAAATTCAAAAGTGGAAATCGAAGCGCACCTGTGCACGTATGCACATTTGGAGGCACTGTGTACAATTACACAAATATGTATTTTTTTGTCCTAGGTGCTGCTAATAAAGATACAAAGCACCTATTTGAATAATTGTCGGCACGCACACACATAATCCATACATAAACCATGATGGAGCTGTGCAAAACAACGTGCACACCCGATCCAGTCCTTGCCTCTCCTATCCTGCTCCACTCCAGGGAGCAGATGTTTGGGGACAGCTTACAGCCTCAGCGAATTTCTGTGTACAAAGCAAACAGCAGCACTCAGCACTTCTGGCTGCAAAGGGAAATTTGCTCTTGAAATTGGGGGGAGGGGAGGCTTTTGAGTCAATGTGAGGTATCATGAGGATGGGGAGGAGAGTGAGAAGGGGGTGCACGCAGAGGTGAAAGTGTGTCAAGGTTAGGTGTCTGCTGCATAGGAAAATTACCTGAGACATCTGCTTCTGTGTGTCTGAGCGGCGTCACGCATATAACGTGCAGGAAATATACGGCGCGGCATCCGCCAAATCAAATGAGGGAGCTCCTGCTACACGCATCTGATTGTGTGGCATCTCGGTGACCTCTCCTGTGCAGCTTTGTCTACTTTCTGGTGTCGATTGCCCTTTGAAAAGTTGCAGACAAGCATAAAGTGCAGAGGGGTGGAAAAAGCGGCGATAACAATGCAACACGCCTTTACACGACTTGCTGATACTGCATTTGGCATAATCGAAGACTATTCTAATGATGCCGTTGATAAACTGGTTCAACAGCACTGGTCATGTGGTGATATGCTGCCTGTGCATGTCGCTTGAAAATTGCAGTGCACAACTGGTGTGACAGCCCTCCATGCTTTTTTTTCCCCTCCAAAATGCACAATTGTCAAGATTTTGCATGCATTCTTATGCAGATAGGTTCAAATGTACACATATCCGATTATGACCAAACAGCTGTGCGAGGACGCACATTTTGACCTCTTATCAGCGCGCTATAATCCTGAAACAAACCATCATAAATGAGCCCTGCGATGCTTATTTGTCTGAACGAAGGCAACCCCCTCCTCTTCTGCCCCTGGGGTGAGGTTGCCATAGTGACAGATTCACAGACATATGGAGGGAGAGGAGAAGGAGAGCTGGGTTGAAGGGGTGGGGCTGCAGGGTTGAGGAGAGGGAGCGCGCCGCGTATACCAGTTTGAAGACGTTGGCTTTCTGTCTTTAAGATATGTCTTTGTGTTCCATCTGTCAATCAGCCATCCGTGCGAGAACGCGCTGCAGTGAGGGAACAGTTCATGAACTTTCCTCAATCAACCCTCTGTCAGGCGCCATCTTGGCTCTATTTCACCAGGGAGAAGATTGAGGTTTCCCGTCACCATCACAGCGCAAAAGCTCAGCATGTGCTGGACACATATTTAAGTGGGAATTTGTATTTGAGAAACCATTTAAATTTTTCTTGCCTGTTTACAAAAATGACTAATCAACGCAAAATAAAATACAAAGATACAGATGCTCCTCGCTAATTGGATCCAAATGATGTCACCATCCTGCAGACAACCTCACATACTCTTGACACATGCACAGGGAAATAAAGAAAGGGAGGAAGTAATGGGGAGAAAGGGGATGAAGGAGGCATCGGGACTTGTCTTGCTGATATAAAAACATTTTTTTCCCCATCAGCCATTTTATGCAAAGGGGAAAGTCTAGGTGCTCAATCAAAGCTCGCACCTACTGTTTTATTTTCTCTTCTTCTCTCCTCCCAGTGCCTCTCTGCACAAACCTGTGTGCCTTCGCTTTACGCTCATGCCATTCTTCTCCATCTCTTCCTTCTCTTCGTGTCATTCGTCTTCCCTCCTGCTTGCTCTCCAGCTGATATGACAGAGTGACCCTCGGGCTTGCAGGGGTCAAGTGATACAAGGTCATTGGCAGGTCATCTCTGCTGACTGGCTGACCTCTAAAAAGACTTCTGGAAGGAGCCAATCAGGTCTCAGTCGCTCCCCCCCACCAAGGCGAGTCCCCCTCCCCAGCTCATCAGCAGCCTGAGTCATGTGACCAGGGCGAGGCATCAGAGGGAGGAGGATTAATGATGCTTTTAGTACCTGTTTAGAATGAAGCTGTCCACGCCGCACTGTAATTACCCACTCCCAGGCGGCAGCTGCCCAACATAATTGCTTTTTGTTTGTTGACCTGGTTTATTGCAGGGAAAGACGGCTAAGACGCCACTATAAAGGTGAGGATGTGTACATGTTAAAAACTAAGGTGACAGTTTCCATATAAAATGGAGATGGTGAAAGTGTGATTTTAATTCTGTGTACATAAACAGGATGGTACAAGTGGCGCATGACAGGATGCATGTTTCATTGAAGCACTTACAGGTGTCCCACATAAGATCAACGGCAGCCACACGAGCACATGGTATGTCTACGTACCATGAACGTACACAACGCTTAGACCTCATGGGTTCAACTCAAATGGTTTGAGGAAACCAACCGTCATAAACCACTTACATTACTACAAATAATTCAATAACTGAAAATATGCGTTAATCAGGGGTGGAAAGTGCACTGAAAATCTGTGCTCAAACATGCACTATTACAATACAGAAATATTACTCAACAAGGAACCATACTTAAGTAAAAATATTCTTCTCAAACACTACTCATAGCACAAGTTACTTTTGAATTGACAGTGATTAATGCATTATCAATACAGACCACCAGGTACTTTTCTCTAACAACTAATAAAAGGTATGAATGGATCAAACTAAGAGCATTTGTTTTCTCAACACATACACTCTAAAAAATGAACCACTGGCTCGACAATAAAAAGTGATCGGTGTAACAAAAATTGATGTAACAATTTGCACTGATTTTTTTAAAAGTTATTTCAACTTAACTAAAGTTATTTCAATTTAACGAGAGAAGTCTGCTCAGTTGAAAATTGAAATAACTTAAAAAGAATCTCTGCAAATTGTTACATCAATTTTTCTCGATGACACAGCACTTTCTTTTTTAGAGTGTATGTAGATGAAGCATGTATTTTAGCTGTTAAAAGCATAACAAAAAAATATTTTTGAGCCTGTGTAGAAGTCACCACTCCAAACCTCCGTCTGTTGCACCATTATTTTTTAAATCCATATTTCATATTTTTGATTGGCACATTTACAATCAATTGATAGCCATATTGGCTACAAAAAGGCAGCTGAATGGTTTGGATATAATTCAAATTTTATGTTAACCTGGGAATCAGACATCTCTACTAGCGTTGATTTGGTGATGCTATATAAAATTGTTGAACTAATGTGTAGTCAATTACGATTTCAAATGTAGAAAAGTACAAGCCCAAATAAGAAAAAGTTAGGATGATATGGAAAATTTAAAGGAAAAAAAAAAAACAGCCACAATGATCCTTATATTTGACATCCAATTCTTTTTCATTGTAGACAGTATGAACCCAAGAAATTTCATGATTTGTAAGATGAACTTCATTTCCTCAGTTTATATATAAAACCAACAACACATTAAAATATAATGCAAGGCTAAAATACCCCCCAGCCATATGAGCATTGTCTTCTTTATAATCTAACCGCGAAAAACCACAAAAGTGTTTTCTAAATCACTTCAGAGGTGTTACCAGGTTACAAAAACATTTCCAGTTTTAGAAGTGTTTATTTCTCGCTAGCTTTTACATAATTTATGACAAAAAAGTTATATTTAAACACAAATGAAGCAGTTAGCCGCTAGCTAAACCAGGAAGTGATGTCACCATGGTAACATCCACTAGATGTCTTGTAAATCACTCCACAGGTGTTATCAGGTTACAAAAACAGAGTTTCCAGTTTTAGGAGCATTTATTTTTTGCTGGCTTTTACATAATATTTATATTTAGCCAAAAACGAATCAAAGTTAGCAGCTAGCGACACCAGGAAGTGATATCACCACGCTAATATCCGCGAGATCATACTATAAAAACTGGAACAGAATTCTACTTTTTAACCTTTTAAAATACATCCAGGTTAGTCATCTTTGAACTTGTCCAAGGTCTGTGTCCCAAGAATGTTCCCTGTGAATTTGAAGATAGGACTGGAGTTATGCTGAGCACAGACAGATGGACAGACTTACGGATGCAAAATCTTCGCAATATGCAATGGCCATATTTGATGGCTATCGGGTAAAAATGGGAGCAGGTGAATTTATTCAAAAACATAAGGGTCAGAGGATGGATATGTGAACATTTCCAAGTCACTCAATATGTTTTGGACTTCCTTTACATCAATAATTAAGAAATGCAGTAGTGTTCAGAATAATAGTAGTGCTATGTGACTAAAAAGATTAATCCAGGTTTTGAGTATATTTCTTATTGTTACATGGGAAACAAGGTACCAGTAGATTCAGTACATTCTCACAAATCCAACAAGACCAAGCATTCATGATATGCACACTCTTAAGGCTATGAAATTGGGCTATTAGTAAAAAAAGTAGAAAAGGGGGTGTTCACAATAATAGTAGCATCTGCTGTTGACGCTACAAACTCAAAACTATTATGTTCAAACTGCTTTTTAGCAATCCTGTGAATCACTAAACTAGTATTTAGTTGTATAACCACAGTTTTTCATAATTTCTTCACATCTGCGAGGCATTAATTTTGTTGGTTTGGAACCAAGATTTTGCTTGTTTACTAGTGTGCTTGGGGTCATTGTCTTGTTGAAACACCCATTTCAAGGGCATGTCCTCTTCAGCATAAGGCAACATGACCTCTTCAAGTATTTTGACATATCCAAAGTGATCCATGATACCTGGTATGCGATATATAGGCCCAACACCATAGTAGGAGAAACATGCCCATATCATGATGCTTGCACCACCATGCTTCACTGTCTTCACTGTGAACTGTGGCTTGAATTCAGAGTTTGGGGGTCGTCTCACAAACTGTCTGCGGCCCTTGGACCCAAAAAGAACAGTTTTACTCTCATCAGTCCACAAAATATTCCTCCATTTCTCTTTAGGCCAGTTGATGTGTTCTTTGGCAAATTGTAACCTCTTCTGCACGTCTTATATTTAACAGAGGGACTTTGCGGGGGATTGTTGCAAATAAATTAGCTTCACACAGGCATCTTCTAACTGTCACAGCACTTACAGGTAACTCCAGACCGTCTTTGATCATCCTGGAGCTGATCAATGGGTGATCAGCTCCAGGATGAGCTGATCACCCATCAACCATTTTGATGGTTGTTTTCCGTTTTCTTCCACGCGTCTCAGTTTTGGTTTTTTTTGTCCATTTTAAAGCACTGGAGATCATTGTCGATGAACAGCCTATAATTTTTTGCACCTGTGTATAAGTTTTCCCCTCTCCAATCGACTTTTTAAATCAAACTACGCTGTTCTTCTGAACAATGTCTTGAACGTCCCATTTTCCTCAGGCTTTCAAAGAGAAAAGGATGTTCAACAGGTGCTGGCTTCATCCTTAAATAGGGGACACCTGATTCACACCTGTATGTTCCACAAAATTGACAAACTCACTGACTGAATGCCACACTACTATTATTGTGAACACCCCCTTTTCTACTTTTTTTTTTTTTTTACTAATAGCCCAGTTTCATAGCCTTAAGAGTGTGCATATCATGAATGCTTGGTCTTGTTGGATTTGTGAGAATCTACTGAATCTACTGGTACCTTGTTTCCCATGAAACAATAAGAAATATACTCAAAACCTGGATTAATCTTTTTAGTCACATAGCACTACTATTATTCTGAACACTACTGTACAAACAGTATGGTAGTGTGTGGTAAATGTGTGTCAAGTAGGCAGTTCTCAGACAATTCTGAGAACTTAAGTCAACATGAAGTGTTATAGCTTAGCAAAATCATTCAGACCAGCCATCTTGGGCAGGTGAAAAGACATCCAGTGGTCCAGCAGACAGTGACAAAAACTCAGGTCCCGTGTCTCGGGGTGAGTTTTGGCGACAGCAGAGAGATAATAATAAGCTTCTATGGATGTGGTTGGAGAAACTCTGCATAGTGTTGCATCACCAATTATACAGCTTCATGATGAAGTGGCATAGAAGAGAATTTTCTTCAAAAGAACATGCAAAATTTCAGCTGCAGTTTGCCAGATGGTACATGGGAAACCTGTGCCTAGATTTGATCTGTTTTCCTGTTTTATAACCCTTTTTTTACTCCACTCTAACATGAAACTAAGTCGTGATGCAACAGGCAAATGCTGCACCATTCCCAGTTTCTCCACTCACATCCTCAGAAGCCTATAATTCTTTCAAAGCTGTCATGGGTGTATTAACAAATGAAATGACGTTAACCATACAAAACATGCACTATCTTGAGTTCATACTGTCTGCAGTGAAATACAAATCAATGTAAAGATCACGTTTATTCAGCCATTCATCTGTTTCTATACCCGCTTACTCCAGTGAAGGGTCATGGGGGTGCTGGAGCCTATCCCAGCAGGTCAGTCATTCACTCATTGCATTTTCCATATTGTCCCAACTTTTTGAGATTGGGGTTGTAGATGACATAGTCTAATGCATAGTCATGTAAGAGTAAAATTACGCATTTGGCAAAATTATAATCCCCCCCCCCCCCAACACACACACACACACTAAAATAAAATAAAATAGAATGAGTTACTTCCATTCCCGATTTCAATTCAGTAAAATCACTTTATTGATTTGGGTAATGCTCACCTTTGGATCCACTAATCCTTCAATGTGTGGTTAACCTGCTCAATCATGTGAGCCACATGAGCCAAGAGTATGCCGTTTTTCTGGTAATGGTTCTATTGGAGTTTACATTTCATTTTATGTTTTATTTACTTAAATAATTACATTCTCATATAAAATTTCACTGACTCTACTTGTTTGTCCAGTAAGAATAATCTCTATCATTTGAAGACGATTAAATGTGATTCACTTCCTTTCTTGGTTTACTTGATGCAGAATCAGAGGGCATACTGTATCCTGATATTCAACTGCATAAAGAAAAGTAGATTAAAAGTGCTCAGAGAGGACATCAACACCACACTCACATTTTAAAATACCAGGCCTGTAAAGAAAATGTTCCATGGACTATTAAACAATTAAAGTTCCTGAACAATAAAATACATAAACGAAATTCCATAAAATTACAATGGGCCCACAAAGTTTACATCAGAGCTGCCAACCCGCACTGGGTGGTATTCACTCCCGTGTCCCGCATGAGTGAGTGTTGGACGCCCATCAGGGCCCCTTCACACATAGTGCAAATTTGGTCGATTTGCACATAAAGTGCACATGAAGCAGGAATCGTGTGCGGGGTCCACAAGACATGCATGTTGGGCAGAACACGCACACACAGCCGGCTGGATGCACCGGACCAGTAGATGTGGACATGAGAGTAAACTGCTTCCTCATTCATGTCATTTCATGACTGTATGTCTGTGACCATGGGTCATCTACAAAGGAACAGACGGATCATATTCATATTGCCCGTTTGATAAGAGGGATTCAATAAAATGTGGTGTTTTTATATGGTGTGTGGTTTTTTTTTTTTTAAATACGTCTATGTCCTTCCTGATATGAGGCAGTTTCCCGCAGCTTTCATAGGACACTGATGGTACCTCAGTGGTAAAGTTTCTGACTGGCAATCAGAGCTTTTGGTGTGGGTTTGATTCCTGTGGGTGGCATGTAATTACAATTTTTTTTTTAATTTTCACAGCAGCTGTGCGATGTTTTACACAGCTGCTGTGAAAAGCTGCTGTGTTCCCGCGTGCACAAAACCACTGTAGCATGTATTTTTAAATTTTTTTATTTATTTATTTTTTCTTTACTGCATCTGCGCAATGTGTAACCACAACGTGCAACTAGTGGCAGTGTGTTCCCACATGCACGAACCGCCGCACCGGCATCGTGCACGACTGGCCGTTGGTGTGATGTTTCGTGGTTCACTTATAGGAGCTGCCCTGACGGTGTCGCCCTGAGTTGTACATATTCGCACTGTGTGAAGGGGCTTTTGTCCCGCAGTTGTGTGGGTTTGGGCATGCCCCGTTACGCTTTGCGCCGTTGGCACTCGCAGCCATGCGGGGGCATCCTGCATTGGTACATTCAAATGTTGGCAGGTGTGTTACATTGACCTCAGAAGTTTATTGTTGGCCAATCCTAAACAAAATAAAAGTACCACTTCCCATCCATGGGCCCAATGTACATACCTGCCACTGTGCCACATTTGATTAAACTCAAATAAGGCATTCATAAGATAGCTTGCTACCTGCAGCGTTGCTAATAACATACACAACAAGCCTTTGTGTAAAGAAATCATGCCATTTGTCCACTATGACTGAGGTGGTAGAGTCTACTTACCATGGTAACCCTGCTTTTTATTGCTATGCTTCTGAATATTTGGCACCATCTTGACTGACATGCACAGATGGTTGCAGGTAAGTAGCACTGCCAGTGGGGGCAGTGTTACACACAGTACAAGAAAGCATAGCATAGAAGAAGAAGCCAGGAGTTTTCATCTGGTCTCTTCTGGGGAGATAATATACCTTAAAAAATAAAACAGTTAACTGTTTTTTCTGCACCCTGAAATTCTTCTGCATCTTCATTTATGATGTAAACATGAAAGCTTTCAATTTTCACAATTATTTTGTTATGAGTTAAGCCAGTGCTGCAGCAGAGAAAACATATTGTTATGGGTTGACACGATTTCAGTCATTGTGTCAAAAAGCCTGCATCACTAAATTACCCATCATGCTCTTCTCTGCATCTGCCAGAAGAAAGATGTGCAGCAGTGAAGCTCCAAATTCTGGCCATCAAAATGAAGCCACCTGAAAGAGGTTACAGTTAGTCCCTTGAATGGCTGTTTGAGACTGGCTCCAAAAGTGAGAAGGTTCCACAGAAGCCCATGGTAAAATTTCAAAATTTAGAGCAGAAATAAACATGCATGCAGTCTGGTAAAATAAAAAGACATTTTGGTGTCCATGGCTAGTTTCTAAATAACATTAATTCCTGAAAGTTCATGTGACAGTTTGGTAAACCCCCTTGAATTACAGATCACAGTCAACAATACAAACACATATTGATTGTTTAATTTAGAATTTCCATTGTGGTGTTGTTCAAGTCAAGTCTGGGAGCATGCACTGGTGCTAAGCTTTACCACATCCACAACACCATGGAACTGCCTTGGGTCATGGATGGCAACCACCCAGGCAGACAACCAGTCCACTTCCACAGCTCTAAAATAACCATCTGCTGCAGCCAAGTAAGATGTGGGCTTCCCCTTGGTCTTCTCCAACTACTGGGGTCCTCAACACTCAGGTACTTGCATGCTGGGTCATGCACAGAGAAACGGGCCACATGGTCAGAGTGGCGTACCTGACGTTCCCTCACAATGCACATGTGAGGGTCATCCCAAACTGTCACTGCTTGTTTGATACAAAGTCATTTCAGTGGCACCCAAGGATTCTCCAAAGACACCTAGTACCAAAGACATCCCGTCATTGCCTTAGGTCATTGGATAGTGTCCAAGTCTCACAACCATACAGTAAGACAGGCAGCACCAGGACCCTAAAGACTTGGACCTTCGTTCACCTGTAAAGATATTGGCATCTGCTATAATTGTGCAAAATTATAAAAATTGTTGCTGTCCAAATACTTATGGACTTGACTGTCAAAGTGTCCTTGAAAAGGACATTAAACCCAAATGTCCTCAAGTCCCAAACCCATATAAGTACAGTGGACTATGTATTGAATTTGAGTATTGCAGCTTTAGTACTTAAAATTGAGTTCTTTTAACTCAAATACATTATGTTAAAACAGCTAGAAGTATTTTTTATATTTTTTTAAATGTAGCTGCAGTCAAAATACATTTGTAACATGAAATCAAAAATATTTAAGTTCCAATTACTTTTTGAGTACATAAACTGAAAGAAATTGAGATGATCAGTTGCATCAGATTGTTTTGAGTTCTCTTAACTTAACTAGGGTTTACAGCATCGATGTCAAAGTGTCTTCGGTTAAGTTTCAACGGCACTGTGTTCCAAGTGCCAGTCACACTAAGGAACCGAGTCTAGCTGGAAGGGCCATGGCAAATCTGGTCGCATTTGTCATTTTAAATTTCATCTTTAATAGACCGTTATGAATGAGTACAATATACTTGAAAATATTAAGTTTATTCAACACTAATCTACCAAGTTTATTTTACTTAAATAGAATAAGTATTGGTGCTTTAATTGTTTTGCAGTGCAGTGCCCGTATGAACTTTGTATTCCTATAGAAAATTGGGAGCTTAAGTAGATTTCTCTTGGATGGTCGTATGAGGCTGTTTTTGAAGGTAGGATGTAGAAAGAGGTGTACTTATGTTATGTTATATCATTATTTGAATAAAGTATTTCACATTGTTTTAAAAAAATTAGTTTTTATTATCAATTATATGAAAATAAAAGGATTCCTATTAAACAGGTTATTGGAAAGAGACTCAGACAAACTTAAACAGAACACTTAGAATATTTGAAACCGTACTCCTGAACTCACAGCAAATATAAGATTTTATTCAGCTTATGTACTTGCTGAAAAATTGTACAAATAGTGGGAAATTTGTTGATGTTAGCAAAAACAGATTTTAGCTAATGTCTCCTCAGTGTTGTCAAGTTCAACTCAGTCGCAAGGAACACTGACAGCATGCCTTTCACAGTAAAAGTATTTGCTGGGATGCTGGCATTAAACATTTTGTCGTGAAATGGTGCGAGCAACATGAACTAGCTGATGTTATTTAACTTTGCTACCAGTAACATCAGCGAGCTACGTCGTCTTGGAAGTACAAATGTTACAATGGTAATCAAAATAAAGGTTTCGAAAATTAATTCCTAAAATTTTCATAATAAACGATGCACATCATCGTGCTATGCGCAAGCCATATCTGAAAGCTGAGGCCGATCTAACAGAGAGATGCGAGCCACATACTCGCACTCACACAGATGCTTCTTGCTTTATAGATAGATGTTTCTGAATTGGTTAGAGGTAACCAGTTTCCTAAAACTGTTTGTGTTGAACTGATTCGTTGGGTTTGATAGTGATGTGTGTTGGGTTCAGGGGGAGTCTACTCCTGTCAGGCATTTTATATCACCAAGTCGCTGCATGGAAAAAATCAGAACAAAGGTCAGAAGGTCAATGGAACAACTCACCTATTCGTCCCCTCCCTCCCTGCTTCTTTGGCTTTACACCAAAGGCAAATATGAAAATTTCAGTACACCAAGCACAGTGCCACGAGGACACTGACAATGAAACCCAGATAAAAAGTCCCTCCCCTGACCTATGGAGGCATAAATTTCCCACTCATAAATCCTTGAATGTTTCAGCTCTGTTTGGCGCATTTGCAGTGTGTTTCTGTACCCAGATGGAGAGAGGCAAGTGTCGAGTATCAGTGCTGCTGTATGAGCAGCTTTCATCCAACTCCTGGTTCTCACATAACTCAGTCCTGCAGCCTTTATCACCGCCTCATAAATAACTAGGCTATCGCCTGATAATGTCTCCTTAATGCTTAGTCAATAAAGCCCACAGTAAGAGCGGCCTTTTTTAGCCTCTCTCCTGTACATAAATATAAACAGTGCGGTAGATTGATGTGATGGGCAGGCTCTTTCCACACTGGGACAAAAACGAGACAGCGTGTGGGCCCGGGAGCTGAAGTTGGGCTGTGGGGCTGCAGGTGTTTAGAGGAGATAGTGGGCTGTAATGAGGGGGCTGTAAGAGAAGGGCTGAGTGGATCGCCTTGACTGATCACCTGTGAAAGGCACATACACACAAATGACAGCACACAGACACTGAGGCACACACGCACACACCCACACGGACTAATGCCATCATTAGTTAACCCATTGGTGTCAGTGCAGAGTGCACAAAAGCTCATCTACATGTTTGAAGGGCATTTGAGCATTATGATAAAGAGACCCCCAGATGAACTGCTTTTTGGATCTTGTTAGTATCTTCCTAATTTATTGACACATTTGCAAAGCTGACCATATGTTGCAAACGGAGTATTACATTTCAGAAGTGAAATTTAAATGACTCGTGCTCATATAGCAGGGACAGTTACTATTTGTACTATCATCACGCCGTCCAATTCCAGTGCAGAGCCGAGGGCAGCTGGAGTCACTGCGATGGCTGGAATGGGATCGGTCTAAGCCCTGGGGAGACAGAGGAGAATGACAGGGATGTTGGCGGGCTGATTGTGATCCATGAGTCGGCTCGTGCAGCAGCACCTGGGCTTAGAGCGGCAGCTGGGAGAGATGGGCAGGGTGATGAGAGGGATGATCCAATTAGTCTATATTGACATGCCGTGCAGCGTGTAGTTGTTAACGTGAGTGTTTACTCAACAAATGCTATGCCAACCCAGGTTCACCCTCACAAACTGACACTAATTATATGTGTGTTAACTGTAGTGTGACACCCCGGCTATTTTTAGTGGTCATTTTGGGCGTCGTTTAGTTTTCGTGTTGCAGCTTTGATGGTCACCAAATAAAAATAACAGCTGCTGACAGTGACCACTGCTTCATTTTATCTCAAACTTACCAAAAGCACACTGGATCGTCCTTTACAGTGAAATTTACAAAGAGGCACAATGACAAGAAATTAAATTCAAGGCAACATATGTGTCTGATATATGAAATTACATTAAAACAAGAGCAAGCCAAGATTTCTGACGTCCACCAAGGGTTGATGAGGACTCAAAATAAAAGATATGTGATTCACATCGTGACCTGGACTTTACCTGGATCCGGATTCCACAACACAATGCAATGCAATAATTGCATACTGATCCAGAATGGTCCGACTGATCAAGACATTGCAATCTGATATGTAATTCACAAGCTGAAACAAAATACTGTCTTCCTGATCTTTTACATCATGATGTTGTATCGGCGAGGTAGTTTTGATGTAATCCTTAAAAGTCCACAAAGTGAAATCCTGA
Organism: Thalassophryne amazonica; assembly: GCF_902500255.1. Taxonomy (NCBI): domain Eukaryota; kingdom Metazoa; phylum Chordata; class Actinopteri; order Batrachoidiformes; family Batrachoididae; genus Thalassophryne; species Thalassophryne amazonica. Next base: position 71,015,269 of record NC_047108.1, read on the forward strand.
TCCAGAATCCAGATCTGGATCAAGATCACCTGGTAAATTTAATGGAGTCTTCCAAGGCCTAACACCAATGTGTGGTGAGAATTTGATGAAAATCTGTAAAGTAGTTTTGACGTAATCCTCAAAATCCAACAAAGTGAAGCATACTAACTGAAATCCTGATCCAGAATCTGGATCAGGATCACCTCCAAAATTGAATGAAGTCTTCCATGGCCTAATATCTATCAGTGGTGCAAATTTCGTCAAACTCTGTGCAGTAGTTTTGATGTAATCCTGCTAACAGACAGAAAGACAAATAAATAAACGCTGATGATTTTATTACATCCTTGGCGGACGTAATAAAGGACGTGTGATTTTGCCAAGACTCAACAATCCTTCTGTAGCATCAGTCTGAGAGATTTAGATGCAACAATGTTGAACATCTTTATAAAATTCCAGTACAGGTCCTGTTAAACCAGCGCTTACTGTGGTATGATGTGGATGAGAGTCTACAATTCCCCATGGATGTGACGCTGCATGTCCATCGTGGGTTACTTCCCCAGTCAAGGCCAGCAGCAGCCTGCAGGGTGGACTAAGATAATGCAGATGAAGTGTCTTGTCCAAGGACAGAGACAGGTAGCCTGCAGCACACATCTGGAATTCAACCCCAGTGTATAAGTTGGTAGTCCAACTCCCAAGTTAAAAAGTCACCTGCTCTCATCAAAGAGTGTTACATAAAGGGGAAGTTTAACATTTTTCACCTTGGGCTATATTTTTACAAGATGTGGGATTCATCTTTTCACTGGGGACAAGAATGAATGTAAATGGTGCAGTATTTATTTGGAACACAAACACCACCACAGGCTAATCAGCTATATAATGTAATAGTAAGACCCTTTGGCTGCTCCCTTGTTTTGCACTCGGGTGTCGCCACAGCAAATCTGAGGTGGATCTGCATGTTGCTATAGCTATATAATATAACATAGTGTAAAAACACTCAGTAAGTTGCTTCTTGCTGGCACTGAACAAGCCGAAAATGTCATTAGAAGTATCTAGTAGCATGGACAGAATCCCCACGATGGTCGATGAGGGGCTCATTCTGTAAGACCACGCCCCTTGCTGGCAAACTACTTGTAATAACTCACCGGACAGGAGCATCACTAGACTGCTATAACGCAGAGCGGCTAATTCAGTCATTTTCAGAATTTATTTATTTATTTTTATTGATGTAAACATGCATATACTTACCTCAGTGAGAAAGTATTGCACTGAACAGGTCATGATAGCATGTTTGCACACTACCCAATAATGAATAGAGTGAATAGAGTGGATTTGTATTATCCAGTTCTGTCTTACATTGGACTGAAAATTACGTCATTCTGTTTGCAGAATTTCACTTCCATTTGTCCAGGTTTACTACCTATAAGAAAGGAATGTAGTAGCAGTGAAGAGAAGTCGACTATCTGTGATATAATGCTGATGTAAGAAACGGACAGTTAGGTGCTATTGCTAAGTAGGTGCATATTGCTCGTGTGGGCAAATCAAAGGACCCTTGTAATTGGCTTCTCCCTTTTATTTAACTTACAACTTACTGAAATGTCCATCAATCTGTTTTTACAGCTTGCACTCTTACATTCTGTTTAGAGTGTTTTACATTTTCTTGAGGCAGAGCTGCATAAAATTAGATTATGTGACATTATAACTACAACCGGCATGTACTGTATGTGCATCGAGTCGAGCCACAAGCCGAGAATAAGTTAATTATCTGAATGGAGTGTTACCGTGGTTACCAACCTTTTGGAAGCCAAAATCCCTTTTAATGTCAGACTACAAAAGATTTTCCAGGTGGATATAGGGGCATATCTTGCATGCATACTACTTTTAGCCATCTGAGGGACTCCCACTCAAAAAAAAAAAACAACAAACAACAAAAAAACAAAAAAACCCAAAAACCTTTAATTCATACTGGGATATGTACATCAGATAAATCTGAACAAAACTGGACTTATTCGTATTTAAACAGAACTACACAATGTGCTTGCAAGTACACTGGGTCCATCCAAAATCCGTCCATATTTGGACAGTGACAAATTTTTGTTATTTTGAGTTGAGTTTTGTTATCTTTAATTCTGGGGTGGGATGGGGCAGGGGGTGGTATTAGGAAAAAAGATCACATTAGCCACTTTCGAATTACAGCCATTTTAAAATGCAGTCACTCCATTTAAAGAGGCCATAAGTAATCAGACAAATTAAATACAAGGATTTTTATTCTTACAAATGGTCATTTTTTACAGCCAGTTTTCTTCACACAAGTCAGGCGATGGATACATAAACATTTTCAAGTCACTGAATATGTCATGGACTTCATTTGCATTAATTATTAAGAAATACAAACAGTATGATACTGCACGATGAATCTCTGTGGAGTAGTCAGAACTCAACTAAGTGACCGTGAAAGAAGGAAACCAGTGAGGGAAGCCACCAAGATACACGACAACTCTGAAATAGAGACACACTGTAAAATGCTTATCGTCAGATTATCAGTTTACTGGCAACAATTATTCGGTAGTTGCTGCATTTCATTTAACAGGAGAGTTACTGTAAAATTAACTACAGTGGTTTAAAACAGGGATCCCTAATGATCAGGCCAAAGACCAGTACCGGGCCATGGATTATTTGATACCAGGTTGCACAGAAAGAATGAAAACTTTTTTAAAAATTATTTTTATTTTACTGCAGGGTATTCTATTTTTTGAAAACTGATAACTTGCATCCATGTGTTTTGTTATGCGTTCCCTGGTCCGTGATAAAATTATCTCACATGAAACCAATTCTTGGTGTATTAAAGGATGGGGACAGCTGGTTTATAACATACTGTAAAATGAGTAGTGTTGAACTGATATTTTCTGCCATACTGTAAACTACTAGACAGTATAGTATTGTTATTACAGCACTACTGTGTGCTGAGAGTCCAATACTATTATTTAACTGTTCAGGGGAAAAAAACACAACTAAAAATTTAACACATTATGTAATTTTGAAAAATAAATACAGACTATTACGGCAACACAAAGGACACTGCTAGCGATCACTCAATAATAATAAAAAAATGGCTCTAAAATATTATTAAATACATCACCATTTTCTTACAAATTGCAGATCACCTTAACACATGTAGTGTTATCACTGAAAATAAACTATGTACAGTATTTTCAAAAGTGAAAATGGCCATATAATCTTAACATCTAACTGTAACCATAACCTGACATCTAAAGTCCCTTCGGATGCTCCTTTCTTTTTCCCTCAGGGTCACCGCAACAGATCTGATGTGGATTTGCAAGTTGAATGGGCACAAGTTTTACACCATCCTGACAACTCCACATTACATGAAGAAACCGACAGGACTGGGGTTTGAATTGGGAACCTTCTGCACTGAAACCAAGGGCCCTAACCACTTGGCCACCACCCCTGCCATAACCTGGCATCTAATGCTTACCATAATCTGGCATCTAACTCTCACAGTAACCTGACATCTAACTTTCACCGTAACCTGAGATCATAACCTGACATCTAACGCTCACCATAACCTAACATTTAACTCTCACCATAACCTGACATCTAACGCTCACCATAACCTAACATTTAACTCTCACCATAATCTTACATCTAACGCTCACAATAACCTAACATTTAACTCTCACCATAATCTGACATCTAACGCTCACCATAACCTAACATTTAACTCTCACCATAACCTGACATTTAACTCTCACCATACCCTGACATCTAACGCTCACCATAACCTAACATTTAACCTCACCACAATCTGACATCTAACGCTCACCATAACCTAACATTTAACCTCACCACAACCTAACATTTAACTCTCACTATAATCTGACATCTAATGCTCACCATAACCTAACATTTAACTCTCACCATAACCTGACATCTAATGCTCATCATAAACTAACATTTAACTCTCACCATAACCTGACATTTAACTCTCACCATACCCTGACATCTAACGCTCACCATAATCTAACATTTAACTCTCACCATAATCTGACATCTAACGCTCACAATAACCTAACATTTAACTCTCACCATAACCTGACATCTAATGCTCACCATAAACTAACATTTAACTCTCACCACAATCTGACATCTAATGCTCACCATAACCTAACATTTAACTTTCACCATAACCTAACATTTAACTTTCACCATAACCTGACATCTAACGCTCACCATAATCTGACATGTAACTCTCACCATAATATGGCATCAAACATCTAACTCTCACAATAACCTGGCATCTAACATCTAACTCTCACCATAACCTAGCATCTAACTCTCACAATAACCTGACATCTAACATCTAACGCTCACCATAACCTAACATTTAACTCTTACCATAATCTGACCTGTAACTCTCACCATAATATATCATCTAACATCTAACTCTCACAATAACCTGGCATCTAACATCTAACCCTCACCATAACCTGGCATCTAACATCTAACTCTCACCATAACCTGGCATCTAACTCTCATAATAACCTGACATCTAACTCTCACAATAACCTGACATCTAACTCTCACAATAACCTGACATCTAACATCTAACTCTCACAATAACCTGGCATCTAACTCTCATAATAACCTGACATCTAACATCTAACTCTCACAATAACCTGCCATCTAACTTTCACCGTAACCTGACATCATAACCTGACATCTAACGCTCACCATAATCTGACATCTAATGCACATCATAATATGACATCTAATGCTTACAATAACCTGACATCTATCTCTCAACATAACCTGTCATCTAACGCTCATCATAATATGACATCTAATGCACACCATAATATGACATCCAACTCTCACCATAACCTGACATCTAACGCTAACCCTAATTCTGAATTCGAATCTTAACCACAACCCTAACATCTGCCGTTAACCATAACTCTGACACTGAACTATAACCCTGACACGTACTGCTAACAATAACTCAGACTTGTAACCATAACCCTGACATCTAGTAATAAGCATAACCTACAGTTATACATTTAACAGATGTTTTTATACAGAGTTACTTGGAAGTCAGGGTAAAATAAGATGATTCTGACAGTTGCAGCAAACTTACGTTTCACATCCACACCCAATCTCGAATAAAAAGGATTTGATTTCCTGGTATATTGGTTGTAAACACTCTGCCCTCTGGGTTGTAGTTATTACAGCTCCAGTCACTGCTTATAAATAGGAAATAGTGCAGGATTTCATTATTTGTAAATGTTTGAGGTTTGTTAAATCTTCCTGAAATATTTGCTCAGTGCTGTACATGAACCTCACTGTTAAAACATTTGACTGTGTATCTTGCTTGAAGATGGAGATTTAAAAGTTTACGAGCACATGGAGGCAGATCTGAGCAAAATTAATTTGAGATGACGGAAGAATATCTTCTTTGTTTTGCAGTTCATCTCACTCCAGGTCTTCTGGCATTTACTTCTGTTCAAAACATTGGCATTTTAGTTGTGTTAATTCAGCTCAGTAACATCTTCTTAGTGCAAGTTACATGCAGCCTGTCCGTCAGTGCTTTTGTTATTTTCTAGCGCACACAAACGGGATATTTGGCCTCCCTGTGGAGGGAACATTTGAAAAAATATTTTGAGGACAACATACTTATAGCAGACAGACAGACTGACTTTGGGATTTTTTTTTTTGTAAAACTTAGCAAAAATAATTATAGAAAATAAAGCAGTTATGATCCAAAAGATATCTTCAATAAAGCATGACTAACCAGAACGCGGTAAAGCCAACTGCAGGAAATAAAAATGATTAAAATAGCTGACAGGAGTTAAAGTTGGTGTAATGACTATTTCCTCACTCTATAGTTACTTTTAGCTTAGCTCCCCTCTTAATATGCCAGAGAGTTAGCAGCAGGACAACAGCTATTTTTCACCAGAATACCGAGAGATGGGATTATTACAGATGAGTTTGTCTGTCTGGGTAAGTAATACAATAAGCTTATTTGATAAAATGCTGGGCGTACTTAAATGCATTATCCACTGTGTCTACAAAAGCATCACTGTCATGTGCTGCCCGTACAACCTCATTTATCAATATTTCTTTTAGTTCACAGCACTGGAAGATACCATTAGACAACCCAACACACTAAATATACATTAAAATATTTGTAGACTGTTCTGCAAAAGTTGACTGTTGTTGTTAGTTTGGATAATGATTAAACAAGTATATTACTTTATGAAATATATAGATTTAAATTTGAGGTTTTCAGAGAAATGCTTGGATGTGGTTGATGGAGTCATGATGGTGCTGAAGGTCCACGTCTTTAGGGTCTTGGTGCTTCCTGCCTTACTGTATGGTTGTGAGATTTGGTGACCTAAGGTGACAACTGGATGACTTTGGTCATAGGTCTCTTCAAAGGATCCTTGGGTACTGCAGGAAAGACTGTCAAAGAATCAGTTACTTAAGGAGACTAAGATTAGGAGTATCCTTTACACTGTGAGGGAACATTAGCTACAACATTTGACCACGCTGTGTATTTCTCTGGACAAGATCCATGATGGTGCTCAGTGAAAGGAGAAGGTCAAAATGGCACACACATTTCACCTAAGTATGACAGACAGGGGATTACTTGCAAGACATGGGGGTGGCCCAGCACATGCTTCCAGACTTGACTTGAATTGGCGGGACATGCAAACCTTTTTTTAATTACTAAAAGGCAAGCATCCTTCATAATTTCTTCCCCTACATTGCAATAATCTTTTTATCAATGCTGCAAGAACCATGCACCCTTTCAATTAATTTAGTCTCCATGTAATTATGGTTGCATGTATGTATATTAGCAAGATATCTTAAGAACACCTAATCTGATTTTGATTAGACTTGGCAGGTACATTGGGGCTATGAAGGGAAAGAAAGTATCTGATTTTAGTTAGTATGAGCAAAAGATCAGAGGTCAGAGTCCAAGGTCAAATTTCCATCCCCCTGCTAATACAGGAAAACTAGAAGTCAGTCCGAGAGTGCAAACCTCCACCAAGACCACATGTGGCTGAATGCTCCAAACCTCTTCTGGATCCAAAATATGTTCTGTATTGATATTCAAAAGAAAATCCCTCATTTTCTAAGACATTCTCCACTCTCTCACCAACCTCCAGCAACATCCTCTCATAACATTTTGAATTAAATGTTTCCATGTGACAAACAATCTTCTGGATCTCAGTTCCAAAATATATTCCTGATCACTCCCAAAACTGAGTCACTTATTTCATAGAACATTGTCTATCTGCTCACCAGTTTTTATTAGAATCTATTAATTACATTATGAGTTATCCTGCTAACAGTCAAACACACAGACAAACACCGCTGAAAACATTACCTCCTTGGCATAACTGTATAGCAATGAGTTAAAAAAAAAGAGTACATTCTATTTACTGGTGCTTATCCACACATTCTGCAGCGTGAAGTGGATGAGAGTCTACCACTCCCAGGACCCCAGTCCGATGCATGTTACTTCCCTAGCCAAGTCCGGGACCCGTTTACAGCTGGATATACTGTGACAATGCAGCTTAAGTACCTTCCTGTATGAACGCCAACATCAATATTTCTCTGATACTTTGTGACTGTAGTGTCACCATGTTCTATAACTACTTTATATTTATTTTTTAATATAGCTAATGTTCACAATATGGTGTTTTTTTTTTTTTTTTTTTAACTCAAAACTAAACTCAAACTAAATTTTATCCTCGGGAGGTGCTGACATAACTGAGGAGAGGAATGTGAAGTTGAGCTTGGACTCGGTGACCAGGTTGTGAGGAAGGTTAGCGACTGGGAGCTCGCAAACTTGTGAAAGAACTACTTCAAACACTGCGATGAATGATTCTACCGTGTAATGGAGACAGAACTATTGCAAAATTAGGAGAGACATTAACTGGGGTATCAATAAATAAACCTCTAATTAGGAAAGAAGAAGCGGAGCCGCGCAGGACCAGCAGAACGGGGGGCGAATATCAATGGGGGACTCACATCTGTATGCAAGCGCAGTTCTCTGGCAAGGGGCTGGCCCTCGTGGGGGCTTCGCCAATGGCGTTTGCGCAACCATCCATTCCTGACCCGCCCTGGCAGAGAGCATGGCCACTCTTTGACTGTGCAGTGAACCCAGCTTTACCTTCCCCCTCCATTCCAGCTCAGCCCCCAGTTCTCTCCTTTTCTCTAACCGTCTTATCTGCACGGTGCTCTGAGCACACTGCTGTGCACCGTGACTTCACCATGATTGATTGTGGTGAGGGTCCTCCACTCCCTCGGTGAGTGAGAAAATGGAGGAGGGAAAACAAGAGGGGAATGGGCACAACAGAGAAACCCGGAGAGTGATCTTTTGATGGGTAAAATGAACTAGCGGCAGTATCTGCACCCGAATACATCTATGCACATGTATGTGTCTCCATCTATTGGTGTGGTTTGCTCAGAATGAGTCTGCATTCCGTCTCTGATCCTACACTTCATTGAGTAAGCCTGCAGGTAGCAATTATGTGTCAGGATTAGCTGGATGTCTGGGATGCAGAGGTGCATCCCGGGTGCCGACGGATGCTGAGGGTATAGCGGGATGCTTGGCGCTGACCGCTCCCTGTCTCTCTGCCTCTGTTCCCTGGAGGGTAATAAAGACTGATGACACTGATGCTGTGCCATCCGGCTCCGCAGTCTCCACTGCACAACCATTTGCACCATCATTTATCCCGCTCTCCCCCCCTCCCCGCTCTAATTCTGTTTTAATAACCGCCAGCTCCATTCATCAGCGTATTGACGGGCATGACAGGCGGTGCGGCACATACTAACTCCCTGCCCTTTACTCGCTCACCGCCGGGGTCAGCACGAGGTCATACAGTCAATAATCACAACACACCTCACTGTCACCTTGGAGAGACTGCATGGCCTGCATATCTATCGTCATGCATGCTCGAATCCAGCTCCCCATTGACTTTACTGTTTGGTCCCCAACACCGTACACACTCCTCATTGACTTTAACAGCCAACAGCGTGCACAGTTTGCATGGTCTGATAAGCTATGGGTAGAATTAGAGCAGGACCAAATGTGCAAGGTATGTTTAGTGAACATGTGAAAGTGGACTCAGGGGGATTTCTGCTTCATTAACGTACATTAGTTTTCTTTCCTGCAATGTCAAAGTAATTTATCTCATTACCTCAAAGTATGTATTGTTCCAGAAAAGTACTGTGGTTGTGAGAATTTTGTCATTTAAGGCCTTTTTGTCCTGGAAAATGAAGCATGGATACCGGCTGGTGGACACACTTTAGGTCAACAGCTTAACAGCTACTTAGCAAAGCTAACATTTTTGTTAGCGGGTTAGCTTTGCAGCTACCTTTGAAAACCATCAGCAGACCATTTAGCTTCTACTACATTTAGTTCAGCTAACTTTAAGTCAAGTAACAAGTTTTCTGAATAAAGTTTAATGGCAAAAAAAAAAAAAAAAAAAAAAGGTAAACCTTAAACTCACACAAGTCTGATCCCGTTGGAGCTAATCCACTAATCTAATGAGGGAAATCAACACATCGCATGAACGGTCATGGGGGGGAGGGGGTACCAGAGCATATCACTTATTTTATATTACATTTTCAGATCTTTTTGTCTGTTTTTCATTGTTTTAGAACAAAAAAAAATCAAGGCAAAGCTAAATTCATATGATAAAGGTTTGCGGTTATCTGTAGCTTCAGCTAAGTGCTTTAGAGGTTTATCAGTTTAGAGTTCCCTTACCAAAAAATAGTACTGATAAGTATATAAAAAGTAAACTAGAAGTATACTTGAAACATACTTGCATATACTACTTTTTGGTAAGGGTTACCACAGTTAACTTTTCAGTTAGCAGATTAGCATTTATCAAAGCTAACCTTTGGGTTAACCACACCCACCACTGATGAGTACCTTCATGAAAGCTTATAATACCCATAAAGTCATTAAATTATTCATGAAACTTACATTATTCTTCATAGATTAACTATATATATATATATATATAAATTTTTTATTTTTTTAGGAAACTGCATATATGTTTAAAAAGAAACCCCGAGAGCAGCAAGCAATGGGAATGCGTCACTGTAAATCATACTTTGTTGAGTCAACTTAAAAATACAATGAAGAATTAAAATTTTACATTTAGTCAATTAAAACAGTTTTTCCAGTCCCACAAAATGTTACTTTGAATAAATATGTCAGTTCAGTGAACTCATTTCTGTTTAATTTATTTCTATCCATTTAATTTGTTCAACTTCCTCGGTAGTTCTCCAGACTTATAAAATCATTTCATCTCAATTTAAATCATTTGTTCTGTGAACCCTCCATCACTGTGGAGTTGAATTAGATTTGTTAAGGAAGTTCTCTGAACATACAAGTAAGTGAGTTTCTGTGAAGGCTCTCAGTTGTCCAGGTGGTTTCCATAGTAGACAAGCTTGAATCTTCAACTGGACTGGGTTGCTTGACGCGAGGACGTTTCACTTCAAATCGCAGAAGCTTCCTCAGCTAAAATTCTTGCTCTGGTAGTCTGACTTCTGTCTTGACCCTTGTAGAGAAGAACAAAGTCAGTGAGTCTTCTAGGTGCTCCTGTTTGTACTCACGTTGGATCTACATGCTTATTTGAAACAGATTTTATACCAGATACATTTCTGATGCAACTCCAGATGTGCCAGGTGATTTTGGGATCACTGGGACCCTAGAAAGTCTTAACGTGAGGCAAGAGCATAGGCAACTGTCGAGAAATGCACATATCAGACATAAAAACCCAACAGTTTACCTGACTGCACAAACCATTTGTTTGAAAGTGATCAATTTTACCTTTGAGCAATTTTTTAAACTTCAGTGACACTCAAATTTGCTGTTTGCAGCCAGGGAGCTTGATGTTGTTGATAGCATTAATGACACCAATTACCCATGATGCCCTTTGACAATAATCACCAAAACATGATGATACAAGCGTTTTAATCCAGGCAGCCAACCGACTGTCTCAGAGATACACGTGACTAATTCACTTGAATGTAAATTCTCAACTAAACATTTGTTTTGGAGTTCAGACACTGCTGACTACAAATTTTGTATCATCAGTAAAATTTTATAAAATTTCAAAGGAATAATATCTAAAAATAACAACCCAAAGCCCATGTTACAGTGTTATAATGACCAATTTGTCAGCTAACTAGCTAGCTAGGTTAGCTTTTCAGTTTAGTATTACAAAGCAAGATGTGTTTGCTCTCACTCAAAACAAGAAGGTTGTAGATTTAACCGAGAAACGAAAAAAAACCAACAAGAACTAATTTCTCACCTCAACTGTGGCGGGACCATAGACATTTACCCAGTACAGTATACTGAACAAAGCCTGCGTGACATCAAACATAGCTTTTCTACAGAGACCCAGACAAGCCGATATGAAGCTCATGTCTGGGCGTCACCTTGTTGACGATTAAGTCATTAATGCATAAAGGGGTGGAGCGTGGGTGGCTCAGTGTGTGACGAAAGAAACCTAAACACACCCCTCTTTTTGAGTCTGTCCACCTAAGCTAATGGGCTAACCTTGATTTGGGTGTTTAAATCATATTTTTGGACACTGTGTGGTGGTTCTCCTAACAATTTCCTTTGGTGCAGACATGAAAAGTGATGAGCCACTTATTTTCTCAGTAATTGTGCATTAATGGCAACTAACCGATGACGCTACTGACAGCTGCTAAACGTGCAACATTAAATCAGACGTTAATGTCACTCAGCGTGTATACTGCAGCAGAGACATCTCAGACGATCTGCTAGGATGTTTCACAACACAACAAGCCATATTATTTCAGGTGTTTGTAATAAAATACTCCAAATGACACGGACACTGTCCTCGACAACAGCTAGTAGCCACATCGAGTGGCCTCAGAACTACGGTCACAGTGAGAGGCGGAGACACAGGGTCCAGCCGCTGACACTCAAAGCAGCCATGCCCACAATTATGCAGAACTTTATGCATTAAATCATCTTAAACTAAGAAGTTTGAAAAAAAAAATCACCCCTGTACAGCTGCCATGGAGGAGGAAACTCTATAGAGACCAAAACTGTTTTTGTACCAGGCTGTACACATGTTGATTTCTGCTCTAAAATTGGACATTCTAACATGGACTCCTATGGGGATGTGCTCTGTTTTGGAGCCCGTCTCAAACAGCCAGTCAAGGAACTGCAACTTTTTGTACTTCTGGTAGGGCTTCACTTGAGGCCCTCAAAATTTACTGCTTGAAGGGAGAGAGTGGGGGAGTGACTGTGGGGCGGGCTGGGGGTGAGGGTACTACATTAGTATGGAAGCGTATCACTGCCTGAATAACAGGAAAAGCATTACCAACTAAATACCAAATTTTGACATTTTGACATCCTGAATACTTGATGTTGAAATTTAAAGACCACTTCATTTCTTTCACATAATTGTTTGACTCTGAAAACTATCTTTCTTGATTTATGAAATTCTCAGCACAGTATAATTCCAAAAACTTTAAATAATTTCAGTATATATTTATTTTATGCTTTTCAAATTCAGATGCCATCCATCCCTGAGGTTCACATCTGAATTATAGCACCAGAATTTGCTCTGGTATGTTTTAGCAACACTTTTCAGATTCAGATTCTTTATTCTTTATTACTGCCACCGTGCAACTGGCAAACCACATACAGAGGCAGTACGTGAGGATGCTCTCCATGGTAGAGGAGTAAAAAGACATGCACAATCTCGGGTTTATAAGATTTTTCCTGAGGATTCTCAGAAACTGGAGTGTTTGCTGTGCCATACAGAACCCAGTGGCCCAAACCATCAGCACACCAAATTTGGTGGAGATAGTATTAAAACTGTAGATTTCTATTGCATCTCTCTCTCTCTCACACACACACACACACACACACACACACACACACACACACACACACACACACACACACACACACACACACACACACACACACACACACGGGCATGCATAATCGTCTTTATAGAGATGAGAATGGGCTCAATTCAGTTGAATGGACATGATTTGGAAAGCCACACCTGTCTAACTATAAGTTCCACAGTTGACAGTGCATGTCAGAGCACAAACCAAACATGAAGTCAAAGGAATTGTCTGTAGACCACCGAGACAGGATTGTCTGGAGGCACAAATCTGGGGAAGGGTACAGAAACATTTCTACTGCTTTGAATGTCCCAATGAGCATAGTGGCCTCCATCATCCATAAATGGAAGAAGTTCAGATCCACCAGGACTCTTCATAGAGCTGGCCGCCTGTTTAAATTGAGCGATCAGGGGAGAAGGAGTCAGAAAGGTAACCATCAGGTTGATGGTCACTCTGTCAGAGCTCCAGCATTCCTCTGTGGAGAGAGAAATGCTGGAGTGAGGTTAAAGGTGCAGACTGGCAAGTCATTATAGCCTGACAAAGTTTGATCTGGATCTGATCCGGATTGTGGATTTTGTGGACATTTGAATTTAATATTGAAAAGCCCATTTGGTGTACATTTTGCATGTACCTCAATCAAAAGTGCCTCAACCACTTGCATTTTCTGTTATGGCTTTATCTGCAAGACCAAAATTGAATGGAGGTTCCAATTTTATGCCTGTTAGTCTGTCTTCCAGTTATCAGTCGGAAAACAAGTACCAAGTCAAGGTGGTGACCAAGAACCTGTTGGTCACTCTGTCAAAGGTCCAGCATTCCTCTGTGGAAAGAGGAGAACGTCCCAGAAGGACAACCATCTCTGCAGCAATCTACCAATTAGGCCTGTATGGTAGAGTGGCCAGACAGAAGACACTCCTTAGTAAAAGGCACATGACAGCCCACCTGGAGTTTGTCAAAAGGCACCTGAAGGACTCTCAGACCATGAAAAACAAAATTCTCTGGTCTGATGAGACAAAGATTGAACTCTTTGGTGTGAATTGAATGCCAGACATAATGTTTGGAGGAAACCAGGCACCATCCCTACAGTGAAGCATGGTGGTGGCAGCATCATGCTGTGGGGATGTTTTTCAGCGGCAGGAACTGGGAGACTAGTCAGGATTGAGGGAAAGATGAATGTGGCAATGTACAGAGACATCCTGGATGAAAACCTGTTACATAGTGCTCTTGACCTCAGACTGGGCGATGGTTCATCTTCCAGCAGGACAATGATCCTAAGCACACAGCCAAGATATCAAAACAGTGGCTTCAGGACAACTCTGTAAATGTCCTTGAGTGGCCCAGCCAGAGCCCAGACCTGAATCTGATTGAACATCTCTGGAGAGATCTGAAAGTGGCTGTGCACCGACGCTCCCCATCCAACCTGATAGAGCTTGAGATGTGCTGCAAAGAGGAATGGGTAAAACTGCCCAAAGATAGGTGCACCAAGCTTGTGGCATCATATTCAAGAAGACATGAGGCTGTAATTTCTGCCAAAGGTGCATCAACAAAGTATTGAGCAAAGGGTGTGAATGCTTATGTACATGCAATTTCTTTTTTACTACTGTACTTGTGATTTCTTAGTTTTTTATTGTTAATAAATTTACAAAAAAAAAAAAAAAAAAAAAAAACTTTTTCATGTTGTCATTATGGGGTGTTGTGAGTAGAATTTTGAGGGAAAAATGAATTTACTACATTTGGGAATAAGACTCTGGTGGTGTACAGTCCGCTTCTCTCGTTATGTTCGGGGTCGCCACAGTGGATACAACCAGGTCCTCATTGGTATTTGGCACAAGTTTTACGCCGGATGCCCTTACTGATGCAACTCCAGTGTAATCTGGAGAAACGCACACAGCTGCTGGTGTTCCAAAGAGGTCTCTCATCCAAGTACTAGCCAGGTCCTGCACTGCTTAGCTTCTGAGATCTGACGGGATCAGGGTGACACAAAGCAGATCAGCAGCTTTGGAATAAGACTGTAACATAACAAAATGTGGAAAACGTGAAAGGCTGTGAATACTGTCCAGATGCACTGTATTCAGTTATGTATGTCTATGTGTGTGATGCTTATTTAAATCTACACTTTTGATCCCATCTACACCAGATTTGATCAGCTGAAAGTTTGGGTCACTGGACTCCATATGGGGATATTTAAATATGTTTTATTAACCATTTAACAAAATATACACATTTTCATTTTTGACAGGTAGAGGTCACAACTGTCTACGTAATCTCACAACTAAGCATTGACCTCCGGGTACATTATGAATGACAGCTATTTTGGGTGTCAGATTTCCCTACTTGGTACATGGGCAGAGGGCACATGCTCCCTGTTCCCTAGTGGCAATTATACACATGATCTAAGTGCCCTCTTTTAATGATAGAAGCTGACCAACCAGCGCTCAGCATATAGGCCCTTCAACTAAATGGGCGTGTTCAGACTCACTATATTTGGTCGTTAGAGAAACTGTGGCTGGGTGAACTGGAATATTAATCAGAATGTGCACTGAAACATTTTGTATATCACAGCCATTTGCATTATTTACTTCATATTTTTTTGACAGTTGTAGCTATCACAGAGGGTCATGATGAAAATAATTTAAATACACACTTCTACAGGAAGCAAAATTGTTGTGTGATGGTTTAATGACGCGCATGACTCCACAGCACCATAAATCTGCCACCAAAGGCTGAGCCACACTTTTGTCCTTGACTTTGTGTTGATACTAAACCCACAATCACGTCATGTTTTGCAGTGCACTAATGTCGCTGGTTTTATTGTTAGTAATGTGTTGCATATTATTGACCCTGTGGATGTAAAAATCACAATATCTGACAGAAATTAAAAATAGCTTAATCTACACTCAACAAAAATATAAACGCAACACTATTGGTTTTGCTCCCATTTTGTATGAGATGAACTCAAAGATCTAAAACTTTTTCCACATACACAATATCACCATTTCCCTCAAATATTGTTCACAAACCAGTCTAAATCTGTGATACTGAGCACTTCTCCTTTGCTGAGACTATCCATCTCACCTCACAGGTGTGCCATATCAAGATGCTGATTAGACACCATTAGTGCACAGGTGTGCCTTAGACTGCCCACAATAAAAGGCCACTCTGAAAGGTGCAGTTTTATCACACAGCACAATGCCACAGATGTCGCAAGATTTGAGGGAGCGTGCAATTGGCATGCTGACAGCAGGAATGTCAACCAGAGCTGTTGCTCGTGTATTGAATGTTCATTTCTTTACCATAAGCCGTCTCCAAAGGCGTTTCAGAGAATTTGGCAGTACATCCAACCAGCCTCACAACCGCAGACCACATGTAACCACACCAGCCCAGGACCTCCACATCCAGCATGTTCACTTCCAAGATCGTCTGAGACCAGCCACTCAGACAGCTGCTGAAACAATCGGTTTGCATAACCAAAGAATTTCTGCACAAACTGTCAGAAACCGTCTCAGGGAAGCTCATCTGCATGCTCGTCGTCCTCATCGGGGTCTCGACCTGACTCCAGCTCGTCGTCGTAACCGACTTGAGTGGGCAAATGCTCACATTCGCTGGCGTTTGGCACGTTGGAGAGGTGTTCTCTTCACAGATGAATCCCGGTTCACACTGTCCAGGGCAGATGGCAGACAGCGTGTGTGGCGTCGTGTGGGTGAGCGGTTTTCTGATGTCAATGTTGTGGATCGAGTGGCCCATGGTGGTGGTGGGGTTATGGTATGGGCAGGCGTCTGTTATGGACGAAGAACACAGGTGCATTTTATTGATGGCATTTTGAATGCACAGAGATACCGTGACGAGATCCTGAGGCCCATTGTTGTGCCATACATCCAAGAACATCACCTCATGTTGCAGCAGTATAATGCACGGCCCCATGTTGCAAGGATCTGTACACAATTCTTGGAAGCTGAAAATGTCCCAGTTCTTGCATGGCCGGCATACTCACCGGACATGTCACCCATTGAGCATATTTGGGATGCTCTGGACCGACGTATACGACAGCGTGTACCAGTTCCTGCCAATATCCAGCAACTTTCCAACATTCCACAGGCCACAATTGACAACCTGATCAACTCTATGCGAAGGAGATGTGTTGCACTGCATGAGGCAAATGGTGGTCACACCAGATACTGACTGGTATCCCCCCCAATAAAACAAAACTGCACCTTTCAGAGTGGCCTTTTATTGTGGGCAGTCTAAGGCACACCTGTGCACTAATCATGGTGTCTAATCAGCATCTTGGTATGGCACACCTGTGAGGTAGGATGGATTATCTCAGCAAAGGAGAAGTGCTCACTATCACAGATTTAGACTGGTTTGTGAACAATATTTGAGGGAAATGGTGATATTGTGTATGTGGAAAAAGTTTTAGATCTTTGAGTTCATCTCATACAAAATGGGAGCAAAACCAAAAGTGTTGCGTTTATATTTTTGTTGAGTGTATTTGAATACGATAAGATCAACTTTATCCCAAAAGAAATTATTTCGCTGTAGTACAGAAACAGTGAATTTTTTTTCAGTAAGTACAACAAATTTACTCTGAATAACACTGAATATCTTTGTTCGTTATGTATGCATCCTGCAGAAGGGGGAGGAATTATACAGTCTGATTGCCACAGGTAGGAAAAACCTCCTGTGACAACGTTCTGTGGTGCACCTCGGTGGTCTCAGTCTGTGGCTGAAGGTGCTCTGACAGGACATCAATGTGGCATGCAGGGGGTGGGAGGTGTTGTCCAGGATGCTGAGCAGCTTCCTCAGCATTCTCCTCTCTGCCACCTCTACCACAGACTCCAACTCAACCCCCAGGACAGAGCCACCTCTCCTGATGAGCTTGTTGAGTCTGGAGACCTGGCTCTGTCCTGGGGATTGAGCTGGACTGAATAAATTAAATGAAAGAGTTTTTCTGTCATAGTCTGGCTGCATACTTTACTGAGACATAAATCTAGTGGTGGGAAGAGTTCAGCTAACGGCTAATTAGCAATCCAATCTTTTTTGTTAGCAGATCAGCTTTTTGGCTGACTTCGAAAACCATGAGCAGACCAATTAGCTTCTTCTGAATTATTATCCACAAACTTTAAGTCAGCTAACTTTAAAAAAAAAAAAGTTTAACAGTGAAATATATTTATAACCCCTGAAATCATATGTTTGTCCCTGTTGGAGGTTATACACTAATCCAACAAAAGAAATTGTCACATTGCAGGAAGGCAACAAGCAACACCTCCAGATGGATGAGGAGGAGGTCAAGCCAAACTAAATGCATTAGTTAGATCATTAAAATGATTTTCCATGTGTATTTTTAAGTGTTATTAATATTTCTTATTTGTTCAATACTTTCTGCACAGTGAATAAACTGGAATGAAACTACTTTTTAATTTCATTTATTAATTTCATTATTTATGTACAGTACATCATCTTCTGATGCTAAACCATTTTGACCTCCATATTTACAGCATATTAAAATTAATCTCTTTATGCCGGTTTTTCAGGGTTTTAGAGCTTGTTCGTCTTTTTAAACTGAATTTATATAATAAAAATTAGTTGTTATTGATACATACCTTTAGCTAACTGTTGAAGTGGTTTATCGTTTAAGTGCTATCACAGTTAATTTTTTAGTTAGCAGATTAGCAGTTATTGAAGTTAAATTTTTGGTCAGCTGTGCTCACCACTGCATAAATCTTAAGAATGATGCATAAAGTAGATTTTTGCAGCAAAACAGTAAT
The DNA here is from genome assembly GCF_902500255.1 of Thalassophryne amazonica. Taxonomy (NCBI): domain Eukaryota; kingdom Metazoa; phylum Chordata; class Actinopteri; order Batrachoidiformes; family Batrachoididae; genus Thalassophryne; species Thalassophryne amazonica. The sequence goes on from NC_047108.1 coordinate 71,033,946, forward strand.
GTTATTCATGACATGGAACTGAACATGTTAAATTAAAAGGGTGCTGGGTGTATCGAACACAACTGGTGTGTGCTGCCTGTGTGCTCAAATATTTAAAATCTACTCTATCGAACGGAGTGTTAAATCAAGTTGATCAACACTGATATAGTTCATTTACACAATGATTGAGATGATTTAAGATGGTTAAAGAGTTGATTTCACACTATTTCGACAGGGACCATATGCACTTGCTGCAGTGTTTATTTAACATTGCAAAATTTTATAGGTCCATGAAATGTCACGACTCCTTAAAATCTAACATCTACAAGGAATATTTTTGAAGAAGGGTTTTAAAAAAAATAAAATAAAATAAAAAAGGTTTTTCAAAAAATAATAATAAAGGGGTGGAGCTATAGCCATTTGTTACAGGTGAAGCCAGCATGAAGCCCCCCAACCCCCAAATTGGGCGCTCACCTCTTCATATGCAAAACATGTCCCGCTGTCCTCCGACTCCAACACAGTTTGCTGCCATGACACATTTTTTCTTCATTTCAGCTTGACAGTGACATTTATGTTCATTTGCTCTGTGCAATTGCGAAGCATCTGGAGAGGTTGTTTCCCTATCCCACCCCCCCCAACACACACATATCTTTCCAATTTTTTACCCTTCTGACAAAAATATTAATGTAGAATTGCCGCTGTGACTAAACTCTTTCGAAACAGTTGAATTTTTTGTTTTCCTTTCCGTTTTTTGGGAAGGGAGGTTTACAGAGTAAAACACCACTGCAATTACCTGTGGCACAATAAATGAATAAATAAATAAATGAAAAGACCATAGATGTTGCTTATGGAGTTGACTGTTTTTAGATTGATTACACTGTGCGTGGTAAGTCAACACAGGCAGGATTAGAGGTACGGGTATCCTCCACCAGTCCATGAATCTTGTTATGCTGCTGAGTGTGGTGGTACTGGAAGTTGTTGTGCACTGGGGAGCTGAACATGCTGCACACTGTGCGTGGCCAGGTGGCACCCACCCTTCTTCCTCCTCACTAGGATCATAAGTTATCCCTAGGCTCTCATGCGATCCTTTTCCTGACCCTTTCTGCACACAGACACACAAACAAGGGGCACAGCATGCAGATAAAACAGAGGCGAGCCGTGACATTTAATGTTCACGATAAGGCGCATATGCACACGTGTCCCAACATCCACCCCATCCCTGTTTCACCTATCCTGACCAGGCAGCAGCGGTAGCAGCAGCAGCCCGGGGCGTGGGTGCTGTAAGCTCTAATTCGTGGCGCAGTTCCCATCGGCAAGGATCATTGACCTAATTAATAACGTGGCACAGAGAGGGATGGCAGTCATTAAGGAGCCACGGCTGTGTGTGCTGCGATGCTGTGGGCTTCAATACACACATTTATATCTGTGCATATATATATATATATGTGTGTGTGTGTGTGTTTGGATGGTGGGGGAGCAGACGGGTGGGTGGGGTGAAGGAGGGAGAAAGCACTACAGATATGGGGACTCGTGCAATCCTTTGATTCATAATTCACACAAGCCAAGCAAACATGAAAAGCACACCATTATATGGCTTAACGCACATGCACATATGCAAATGTATGCTGCGTGCTCACAACAAGTACACCTCACATAATTTGAAACTTCAAATAGAGTCACTCGAATTAGCGTACAGGTCACCTGTAGCGCAGCTTGAGCGGGGTTTCTCGTTGTACCAGTGACGACAACTTGGCGTGTTGTTCTGCTTACATCACATTGTAACTCGGACACAACTGGAGCGGCACACTTCTCCACAGGGCTCTGTAAAACACTTTGCTCCTACACCAGCGGAGCTGATCATTTTCAGTCTGCAGCCATATGTTAGGTGTTGTATACATGGCCAATATTTACTATAGGCTAGGGGACTAGAAGGCTACAGAGAGCTAAGAGCACTTAGTTGTGTGAGGCAGTCCAATAGCTCAGCCTGGGCTAATGAAAGGAAACAACAGGAGCAATTAGCAGTGTAAACAAACAGCTCGCTGAGGCCCCAGTCTCCAGCCTCCCCCTGACAGCAAAGGGACCGGCAGCCTGTCGAAGGAGGTAATTGGGGAGCTGGGAGCCGAGACAAAATCAATGGGAAAGCATGCACAGACACAGACACAGTATGATTACTCACCACCCTGCACCACAGCTCCGGGAACTCAAAAAAAAAAGGGACATGTTTTTGCAGCAGGTTTGACCTGGCAGAGTGAACACGTACCACCACAGTTTGACTGTAACTCGGTGACACGAACATGAATTTAATTACAGAGGTAAAAACACATGGAGACATGCACACACACTGATACGACACCGTACAATCACCGCACTCTGACCACCGGCCATACAGGAGCCTAACAACCACCCTCTCAGTCTAATTGATCTCGTCTTGGTGCCGTTTATGTGTCTGCTTGTACACTAATGTCTCCCATTCACTCGCTCATTAGGAAGCATCAGCGTCTTACAGTGCGACCGTGTGGCTGCGGCCTGCAGACAGCCGTGCTGAAGACGCGGCCGTTGATGTCTGCTCCCTGTTCCTGAGTGGTGCCGCAGGGCAGAGGGGCATCACTAATGCAGGAGACTGGCTGGAACTTCCACTCTGCAGGGCACGTTCTGCTGCAGGTTGCTGCTGAGTGCTGGCCAACACAATAATTAGCCATGGAGAAACTTTGCAAAAGCCTCCCGTCTGCACATTATGGGATGTTTTCTCAAGTGTAAACTCTGTCTAAAACAGAACTTGGGCAATAAGCTGGTGTAATGAGTGGGAAAGGCACAGCGTACAAGGCTGTAGAAGTCTTCTTAGGCTCTACTGAAGTATCCTTGAGTAAAGTGCTGTATCCCTGTCATCTCTATGGGTGCTGTGTGACCTAGACGTCCAAATTGCTTTGCTTAGCTGACATAGCTAGTAGGGGTGTAACAATTCATGTACATGAATCGGAAATTGGTTTGAATGCAAATGATATGTCTACATTGGTTTGCAGACACCTAGATCCTTCTAAATGCACTATGAACCTGTCAATGGTGCTATTTTACCTTTATGAATCGGCTGAGCGATACTGTTGTGCTGCCACTTCTGGGTCTTCAAGCTCTTGTAAACATTCGAAAGTCCATGCAAGACTCTTGTGTGTTCAGAACAGGAAAGTCCATTTAGGCACTTGTTATGGTGTAGCTGCACCAGAGCTGCCAACCGTCCCGCATTGGGCAGGACAGTCCTGGTATTTACCCCTGTATTCCGTGTCACAACATGAGTATGTGTAGAACGCCATTAGTTCCGCAGTTGTGTGGGTCAGGGCACACCCCCGACCCCTCTTGTTATGCTTTGTGCTGTTGGTGCCCGCGGCCACGCGTGGGTATCCCGCATTGCTAAATTCAAATGTTGGCATTATGTGCTGCATGTCTATCTCACTTCTGGCTATTCGGTTGTTAAGTGTGACATAACACATCATATGATTTGCAACTTCCGGGTCTAAACAACAAAACAAATTGCACATTTTGTCAGCTGTTTGTGGTCATTGGTCATCTACATCAGCTGAGCTTCTTTCGAAGCTAAGACCTCACAGGCAGAGTTCCCAGATGTGCGACCGAGTCAAAAGGTCGGAAACATCACTGGAGCCGTTGTTTCATAAAAACAGAAATGGCTATAAATGATCAGGTAGGCCCCCTACTCTGGCCTTTTTGTTTTGATTGCTGACGCTGTAACGGCTGTACTGACCATTTATGAAATTAATCTCATCAATTTACATAACTGTAAGTGTTTAGTTTGGACCCGGAATTTATCACGTGATGTGTTACGTCAGAGCTTAACAGTCCCATTGTGCCATTGCCCCATTTTTGTTGTGCAACAAAGATGAGGCAATGGCACATTAGCCAGAAGTGAGACAAACATTCAAATCATACCACAGTGATGAAAATTGAGTTCAAACAACAACAACAACAACCAAAAAACACATTAATTTCGCACACTAAAATTTATGCTATGCTAACAGGCTAAAAAGAACTAGATTCTTGTTCTGTGCTTTTTCTATATTGCATTTTCTGCTACTGCATGTGGTGCTGCCCCCAGTGGAAAAAAAAGGTAAGCAGAGGCAGCGCCAACATTCTGCAGTGCAGTAAAAACCTGAAGAAAATCTCTGGGCTCGTATTCACAAAGCATCCTAAAGCTAAAAGTAGCTCTTAGTGACGTCATTCTAAGAAAAATCTTAGAATTCCTCAAATTTTAAGACATTTCTTAGAATTTTCCCTTGGTAAGATAAAAGTTATTCATAAAGCATCTAAGACCTTAAGAGAGGTCCTAACCCTAACCCTAATCCTAAGGTGAAAAATTGGAGGACTTTTAAGAAGCCTAAGAGTGTCTTAAACAGACAAGATGACCAAAACACACTGAGGAATAAGAGATATTCTCTATACATTAAATGGCAATGATTCAGTAACACGCTACTGGCTTGATGGTGCAGGGACAATGTTTGTGGTTGAGCTTACTTTTGCCACCCAGCATAGTAATGTAATGACGCCTGAGATGAAGATCATTACAACCTTGTGAAACCTGGCTACAAAAAATGTAAATTGCATATAAATTCTATAACATTCATATAATTATTAATATCAAATAAGTGATGTCAGCATCCATAGGCTAAATGGTAGCCTACCACACTCAGCATGTGAATGAGGCACATTCAAACATTTTGAAGCTGTGTAACAATTCATTTAATTTTACTGAATTTCATCATCATGATATTAAATTATTTTCATGATTACACATTTCTTAATACAGTTCAGGTTATATGATCAGTTGATTTTACTGTCCATTTATAACTTTGAGCAGAGCAAAAAAATAAAAGTTTCTGCCCACTCCTTGCTCAGAGTTGCTCTCAGACACTTTCTGGATCACTCTTAAGGTACCTTGACACTTGCACAGATTTGATCCCTGCACTGGCACTGGTTTACTCTCTGGCGTGCCAGAGAGTACACCAGCCAACCAGAGTAAACCAGCATCCAGCAGAACATTAGCATGATGTGTCACGCTGGCACGATGAATTGTGCAGCAGTGCGGGGGTTAAATGCATGTAAGTGTCAAGGTACCTTTAGGCTACGATTTCTTGCGAGGAATCTTTAGGCTAAAGGCCCCCTGACACGAGCATGACTTTTGATTCACGCCCGTCGTTGTGACAATCACAACTGCTGTGTTCCCAACTGGCCCGCCGTTCTTTGTTCTACCACCTGCCACGTGCTCTGCGCTGGACGCTGTGAATATAAAATAATTATTTCATGTCGGATTAATCATTTTCTCTGCAAATTGGCTGTTGAAAATGGCTCTAATCGCTTCTTGAGTCACAGAGGACTGCTTAAGCTTCAGACGTTGCCACGTGCGCACCTAACGAGCTGCAGAAAGCATTTTAAGCTGTCTAAACAGGTAATTATTTGTCATGTTTACATTGTCATGGCTTGGTAAAACAGTTGTGTGTTCTTTCCTTCTTGTGGGCAGCTGTTAAGGATATGAATCTTCAGTAAAAATTTCATAATGATATATGAAAAATTATGGGTTCCAGGCTGTTCACAAACAAAAAAACAAACAAATTTGTTGGTAGAAGTAATAAATGTCAACACTAAACAAAAAACTGTCAGATTGCATTGTATCGCACTGAATTGAATCATTCCATAATAAAATGTATCATCTTTGAATCATATAGTATCCCATGTAGCTTGATATAAGATTGTTTTATTAGAGAGAAATGCACACCTAATAGCTAGTCTGCTTATCTTTGTATTGCCATCAGCAGCGAGAGCTCGGTTACTGATGTTGGGCCTTAAAGGGGAACACTGCCCTATTCTTAGATGGTTTTTGGGCTCAACTTTTCACTCAGACCAAAAATATTGAAAACTTGGAGAATATTTGGAAAATCATGGTAAAATATCAATAACATACCTTATAGTAAAAAGTCACTTATATTCTTGTGCAAATTCATGCAGCCTAAATCCATTCAAAGCCACAATGCCTTTTTTACAATGAAAGAAAATCTAGATTAGTGAAAAGTCACATAATCTTGTCTAAAATCGTGTTTGAACAGCAGAATTTTTATTTTCCAGGGAAAGAAAAATCCTTACCGTGTTTCCTGATGGCACACTTCACTTTTCCCGTTTTATTTTATCTTTCCGGTGTGTTGATGAAGCCAGCGACGATTCCACGGATTCTTGTCCTTATAAGACTTTTTCAGACAGTCTTTCTTGCATCTTCTCTCTGTGCAACGTCGCTCCGTGACACAGACATGCTGCACAATTCCTCTTTTAAAAACTTGAAAGCTCTAAAAGTTTGGGATGTCCACATGCTACGTTTAGCTTAAGCACCACACAGGAGCCACACAGCGTCGCCGCAGCAACCAACCAGTCCTGCTTTACGACAACTGTCGTAACAGCTACGCTTTGAGTGGCATTTTTCCTCCGCGAATCTCAGCGGATCAGAGGAAACTGATTTGTATCTGTAACACACAGATCAGTGTCCGCGGACTTAAAAAACTTACACGATGTTGTAAAAAAAGAGAACGCTTTGTGATAAGCATTTTAAAAACTCAGTGATATTCACGATTAAAGAGTAAATCACTAACAACCCCACCCCCCTCCCCATGATGAAATCCGCGGAATCCCGCAGATCCGCGGAGTTTTCACAGCCCTGATATATACAGGAACTTTTTCATGACAACTGATTATCCAGGCAGCGATTTACGTCAACATTTTTCCAGTTTGTCACTGAGGGGCTCAGTCCTCTGCTTAGAACAGGAACATGTGCACCTCTGTAGGCATCCTCTCCATGCTACCAGACATATCTAATGATTTTTGCCTATTGAGCTGTAACAAGAAGTAGAAGTTTGAGGTTTTTCACTTGTCACACAGTCTTACAATGTATAGTGTTCAGCCTTTGGTGGCCTTTGTGTTCGAACTCAATACTGTGCCGATTATCGTAATTTTTTGCCCCGAGTGAAAAGTTGATCCCTAAAGCATTCCTTTGTTACATGACCCCTTGGGTCATATACCTTTTCAGAAAACTAATATAGTACACCAAGTGTATTAAAAATAGATATTAAGGTTTGTAGCCAAAAATACCCAAAGGCACTGAGGTGATGCATCTTAAAGCAATCTATTTCTCAGGTCTGTGAGGACCCCATCCTATTTCTGTCCCTGTTTGAATAAATTCAAAGGAGTTGTTGCTTCCCCCACCAGCTTTTATCTTTAGAGGGGAATCTCTCTCTCTCTCACACACACTCGCCCACCCACACATATGCATCCCAAAAGCTTGTGATTGGAATCTTAGGTCTTACCTTGGTAAACCGTAGAGGGTTGAACGGGGATATTCTATCATTGTAGCTTGTCTTGTTTTAACTGTGAATGAATTGTCAAGATGTTGAAACATTACGTTTTTCCATCGCAATTTTTAACATACTTATGTAAAGTCAATTCTTTTGGCTTCTACTTTTTTCATCTAGTAATTCATCAACAGATTACCTAAGTGTAACACACTAAGGTAATCTCTTGCATTTCCATGGAGCCCTTAACATTGTCGTACAAGCTGTGACGTCCTCACTTGTATACCTCGGAACCCAAATGTTTTATGGACTTAGTTACACAGTGTAACTGGCTCCTTTAGGCCTATTGGTATCTTGCTAATAACAAGGAATATAACTATTAATACAAGCAACCATACTGCTTAACAGCAGCAGCAGTGAGAAAGAGAGAAAAAGATGGAGGCATGAGGAGACACAGCACTTCTGGTTCCAGGCAAATTTCAGTCAAACTACCATAATGGAATGTGGTGAACTTTTAAACTTTGATGTGCTGAGAGAATTGCACATTAATAGCATTGACACATAAACACTTTGTATATATCAGATGTTTTTGCCTTTATATTTTTTACTTACATATATTTTTTCCATTCAATTTTTTTTTTTTTACTGTTTATATATGACTCAGCACCAGTGTGGACAGCAAAGTAAGAATTTCATTTCACGGAGAAACTTGTTTCTTCTTGCTGTATATAACAAAAACACTTTGAATTCTGAATTATTGCTTTAATATTGACAAATCGGCTGAAGAAAGGCGAAGATGTGAGGAAGATGGCACTCTGACAACATGCAGTTGTTTGTGATCACTAACATAACTGGCTTGCTGGATGGACACATGGCATCCATGGTGACCTAGTTTAATGTAGGTTTTCATATCCTGCAGATTCAAGCCATGGTAATAAACCACGATCACCATACTGGTTGACTTGAGTCTGGCACAGACTCATTTGTGAAGGGATTGATGAGCTAGATGGAAAATGTACAGCTCTTGCTAGCAGCAATGCTAAACTAACGCCGACAAGAAGAACAGATCTCGAAAGTCACAGCTGGAGAAATAACATCAGGCTTTGGTCTCAGAATCTACAGAGAGCCGCAAGCCCACTATTTTCTCTTCATATATGTTGGTGGAACGTTTGGGCAAACACACGCTTCAGTCACCCCTTAAATTATATCGCATACACAGAGTGATGGTGAGCAAGGCACCTCCAGGACCTGGGCCTTAGGGTGTAATAATTTCTCTGCACTGCTTTCAGACAAAGGAGACATTATCATGAGGCTTGGAAACATAGGGGAACAACCAAGGTGTAAACACGAGTTGTCCAAAATGATGCCACCCAGAAGAGGGGAAAAATGTGCAATTCCTTAAATGGCCACTTGAGGTTTGGTCTTTAAAAAAAAGAGCACATTCCATAGAAGCCCATGTTAAAATATCCAACTTTAGAGGACAAATAAACATGGTTACAGCTGGATTTTTTTTAAATAGCTTTTGTCTCAGCTAGTTTCCTGCTTCATGACAACTGTAGAGGGGGTGAATTTTTTTTTTTGAACTTCTTACTTTAAGACATCTTAAGCCATAAAGTAATTAAGAGTGTAGTCACTTTGATTGACAGCTAGTGTTTGCCTGTCTGGTTACACAGAGGCCACTTGCCGTGGCTGCGAGTTGTTGTGGAGGCTCATGTCTGTTGTGTCTGAACATTTTATTAAACATATTTGTAGGAACACAGCTTGCTCTATCATTAACTGCCCTAATGGATCATGTAAGACATTTATGCTGGGGTATTTCTGTCTTGTTTCATTTTGTATGCTAATGGTGTTAAAACTTTTAGCAACTATCGGAAGCTTGATGATGTTTGGTCCAGTTAATTCAGGATTACTCGGGACCTGAACCAAGGTTAACCTGCTTGATAAACTTTCTTTCTAAGTCGAAGATGGGGGAGTGTTCCTGCTTCATTTGTCCTGCCCAGATCAATCAATCAATCAAATCAAATCAATTTTATTTATATAGCGCCAAATCACAACAAACAGTTGCCCCAAGGCGCTTTATATTGTAAGGCAAGGCCATACAATAATTACGTGAAAAACCCCAACGGTCAAAACGACCCCCTGTGAGCAAGCACTTGGCGACAGTGGGAAGGAAAAACTCCCTTTTAACAGGAAGAAACCTCCAGCAGAACCAGGCTCAGGGAGGGGCAGTCTTCTGCTGGGACTAGTTGGGGCTGAGGGAGAGAACCAGGAAAAAGACATGCTGTGGAGGGGAGCAGAGATCAATCACTAATGATTAAATGCAGAGTGGTGCATACAGAGCAAAAAGAGAAAGAAACACTTTCCATACCATAAGTCAGAACAAGATCTAAGATATGATTAAAGTGGTGGGTGGACTCATTTACATTTTGAGCAAAGCCAATTGAGTCTAATAATAGATTAAATGCACTGTTGAGGCTGTGATTCTCAGCATCTGTGTGGATGTTAAAATCGCCCACTATAATTATCTTATCTGAGCTAAGCACTAAGTCAGACAAAAGGTCTGAAAATTCACAGAGAAACTCACAGTAACGACCAGGTGGACGATAGATAATAAATAATTTTTGGGACTTCCAATTTGGATGGACAAGACTAAGTCAAGCTTTCAAATGAATTAAAGCTCTGTCTGGGTTTTTGATTAATTAATAAGCTGGAATGGAAGATTGCTGCTAATCCTCCGCCTCGGCCCGTGCTACGAGCATTCTGGCAGTTAGTGTGACTCGGGGGTGTTGACTCATTTAAACTAACATATTCATCCTGCTGTAACCAGGTTTCTGTAAGGCAGAATAAATCAATATGTTGATCAATTATTATATCATTTACTAACAGGGACTTAGAAGAGAGAGACCTAATGTTTAATAGACCACATTTAACTGTTTTAGTCTGTGGTGCAGTTGAAGGTGCTATATTATTTTTTCTTTTTAAATTTTTATGCTTAAATAGATTTTTGCTGGTTATTGGTGGTCTGGGAGCAGGCACCATCTCTACGGGGATGGGGTAATGAGAGGATGGCAGGGGGAGAGAAGCTGCAGAGAGGTGTGTAAGACTACAACTCTGCTTCCTGGTCCCAACCCTGGATAGTCACGGTTTGGAGGATTTAAGAAAATTGGCCAGATTTGTAGAAATGAGAGCTGCTCCATCCAAAGTGGGATAGATGCCGTCTCTCCTAACAAGACCAGGTTTTCCCCAGAAGCTTTGCCAATTATCTATGAAGCCCACCTCATTTTTTGGACACCACTCAGACAGCCAGCAATTCAAGGAGAACATGCGGCTAAACATGTTAAAACGTGTGATCATGGCTAAACAAGATCACACAGGGTCTTGCCCAAGCTCCATCTGTTAAACCATTTATGGGTTGGTCATCAGTCAGAGAAACCATTGCAAATATGACAACACCCAGAGGAGCAATTTTTGGGCTTCAAAACATCTTTTCTGCATCTCTACAGAAAACCTATGACAGAGAGTTTGTCCAGAGCATACACAGTATATGGGAACAACCCAGTATAGAGGAACACCATTCACTGGAGGCTGTAGACCTACATGGGCTGTACTGAGAAGTCACATCCAAAGTGTACATTCTGAAAAATGAGCTGCTCTCTCAATGAGAAAAAGCGATGTAACAATTTGCATGAATTTTTTTAAAGTTATTTCAACTTTACGAGAGACATCTTGTAGCATTAACTCAGTTGAAAGTTGAAATAAAGTTGAAATAACTTCACAAAATTGTTACATCAATTTTTCTCATTGAGACAGAAGTTCTTCTTTTAGAGTGTACCACGTCAAACTAAAATTTGCCTGATCACTTACAAATGAATCACACAAATGTCAAATGGACTACAGCGTCTCTAGAGTGTGTATGCTTGAGTGGGTGGGGACTGAACTAATATTAGTTAGCTGATGTTAGGTAAGGCAAATGCAAGCTTGAAATGGTTAATGTTAAGTCACCTTGACACCTGCACGAATTTCCAGCCAGCAGTGGCACATGATCTAGCGTGCCAGTGCACAAAGAAAATTAAAAAATGTAAAACATTTCTGGCACACATTAATTTCATGTCACTTGCATGAACAAGTAGTGAACATTGCGCAACCAATTCGAAAACACTGCGCGCAGGGCATCTGAATGATTATAAGCTGTTACATCTATAATAAACATAATTTTACAGATACATTATCTAACTCATAAGAAGTAATGAAAATGCAACTGTTTTACCAATCTATATATATATCGGGTGTCCCAAAAAAATATGCAACATTTTATCAGCAACAAAAATGGCATATGTCTAGGAAATAATTTTATGGCTGGATAGAAAGCTGAAAGGTTGAAGTTTTTCATACCAATGTCAGTATTGGTCCTGCATTTTGTCAGTCTAGCATAAAGTCGCTGCACCTGTTTGACACTCTTGGTCTGGTGCAAAAACTCAATTTTTGTTCGCTGTAGTATGGTTAATCGGCGTTTTCCTGAGTCTTGCTTGGCATCAACATAAACTTCAGGGTCTCTGCAAGTAAAAAAGAAAAATAAGTGATTAAGTTGGTAGCATTTAAGGGTCAAACCGAGTGTTTTAAATGTATATTTTTTTTGGGACACCCTATATTCATATATTATAAACAATTACCTTTGAGACAAGATTCCAAATTTATTCTCCTCTGCATGACGCACACGAGACAACCTGCAGCTGTAGATAATTTCTCTCTGATTCAGGGAGCAATGAGAGAATGAGTTCCTCAGCCAAGTTCTGAGAGCAAATGCATCACTGGCTACGAAATGATTATTTTACATAGCATGGCATCCAGCAGGACAAAGCGGGACATATTGGCATGACAAAATGCGCTGCAGCGCAGGGATCAAATTTGTGCAAGTGTCAAGGTGCCTTTAGTTAAATTTTAAGTTAGAAACTAGCTAGCATTAGCATTCATGCGTAGATGACAATCTTCAGGACCTCTGAAGGTAAGGAAGTAAAGTGTCATAAGAAAGCGAAAATGGTAAATGGACTGCATTTATATAGCATTTTTCCATCTGAATCAGACGCTCAAAGCGCTTTACAAATACTGCCTCACATTCACCCCAATGTCAGGGTGCTGCCATACAAGGTACTCACTACACACCGGGAGCAACAGGGGATTAAAGACCTTGCCCAAGGGCCCTTAGTGATTTTCCAGTCAAGCTGGGCTTTGAACCGAGGATCTTCTGGTCTCAAGCCCAATGTCTTAACCACTAGACCATCACCTCCCTTCATTAATTTTTTCATACCATCTTATTCGACTTAAGGGTCAGACGGGCTGGAGCCTATTGCAGTGGTAGGAAGGTAGACAGCTACTTACATGAACCTTCTACAGTATCCTTTGATTGAGGGAATCTGGCAGACAGATCAGATGACCAGCTAAGGTTAAAGCCCCTGTCACACATAGCAAGAATGTGCCGGAAGCATGCCCGATACAGCAAATATTGCTATAATCCGATGCAGTCGGGAGGAAAAGAGGTGTGGCCAGCAGTGTCGGAGCACAGACAGACTGCATCGTCCACACCTGTCAGATCGCATGCAAAACGGACGAGGTCTGTTAGAAAAGTATCGGACCTTTTTATTTTTTTGCAAAAACCTGATGGATTTGAATCACGTGTGCTTGCATGAGCCAACCTTGAACCTTCGTGTGCATGCGTGAATTTTTTCATGCCTGTCGATTGCGTCATTTCCTGGTAAGTAGCCTTTGTGTGGGACGTGTGCTGTGCACTCGGCGGATTTTCATTTCAAGGAAAAACATGGAACGACTGGAGCAGCGCCGCATCAAATTTTGCCAGAAACTGGGCGACAGCCAGGTGGAAACCATTGGGATGATTCAGACGGCTTTGGGTGACGATGCTATGGGCATCACACAGATTAAGGAGCAGTACAACCGGTTTAAAGACGTCTGCACAACGGTGGAGAGCGAGCCATGCTCTGGTCGGCCATCAACATGCTGAAATGAGCAGATCATTTCCAAAGTGAACGCTGTGGTGATGCGGGATCATTGTGTGACTGTCCGAGAAATTGCGGAAGAGGTAGACATCAGCACTTTTTCGGTACATTCCACTGTGACAGAAGATTTGGCCATGAAAAGAGTGGCAGTGAAATTCATGCTGCTTCTGACGGCGGCGCAAAAGCGCCTTCGTGTTGAAGTCTCACAGGACATGCTGTGACATGCCCACCTCTTCCACAATTTCTCGGATAGTCACACGATTGAAAAGTCACCGAAAGCCGTCTGAATCATCTGAATGGTTTCCACCTGGCTGTCACCCAGTTTCTGGCAAAATTTGATGCGGCGCTGCTCCAGTCGTTCCGTCTTTTTCCTTGAAATGAAAATCCGCCGAGCACACTACACAGCACCTCACACAAAGGATGCTTACCAGAAAATGATGCAATCGACAGGCGTGAAAAAGTTCACGCATGCGCATTAAGGTTCAAGGTTTGCTCATGCAAGGACACGTGATTCAAATCCATCAGGTTTTTGCAAATAATAAAAAGGTCCGATACTTTTCTAACAGACCTCATATGTAGACGACACAGACTGCTGTCAGATGGCCATAAAAGGCGCTACAGACTGCCCGATCTCCAAATGTCTGGATGGCTGACCAGAGCGCTGTGTTCCTCACGCGCACGCCTCCGCGTGAGGCTGTAATCATCACTCAGCACTGTGTGTGTGTGCGTGCATAACGCTGCATGGACCACTAAGCGCCTGCCACTGGAAAGCTTCACTCCAAAGTTTGCTGGCATTGGGCCATGCAGTCACTCAGATGGAGCGCCTTTCCAGAGAATTTTCTTTTTTCTTTTTTGCCCACTTCAGGAGTACAACGCATCTCTGGACACTGCGATGGTTGGATTATCACATGGAAGTAATGTTTTTATTTTGGGTGAGAGAATTCTAACCACAGGTTGCTGTCCCGGCTTTATGTCCACGTCGGCGCTGTGACACACATCTTGGCCTGCTGATGGAGGTGAAATTCATGTTTATTCATGTTGTAACTGCCTGGCACAACATTTCCATGTCATATCTTCTCCAGAGTTAGAAGATGATCATTTATTACAGTGTGAGATCCGTGCAGCTCCAAGCCTGACGCGTGCAATGGTGCGTTACTGCGCACCACAGAGAGCCACAGCTGCCTATGTTATGATGGAGACAATAGTTTACATTGTTTACGTTGCCCATGGGAAGGAATCGACAAATATCTGTACTGTAAGGTCTATTGTGGATATAACAGTCTGTTCAGATTTGCGACAGCGTGCGCACAGTAGCTTTTGGTTTGATAGTCGCTGTTCACATTCACTGTACATGGTAATAATTCATAATTATTATTGTCATGAAGTGTGCCACATACACATTATTATACGAGGGCTGTCCGTAAAGTATAGGTCCTTTTTATTTTTTTCAAAACTATATGGATTTCATTCATATGTTTTTACGTCAGACATGCTTGCACCCTCGTGCGCATGCGTGTGTTTTTCCATGCCTGTCGGTGACGTCATTCGCCTGTGAGCACTCCTTGTGGGAGGAGTCGTCCAGCCCCTCGTCGGAATTCCTTTGTCTGTGAAGTTGCTGAGAGACTGGTGCTTTGTTTGATCAAAATTTTTTCTAAACCTGTGAGACACATCGAAGTGGACATGGTTCGAAAAATTAAGCTGGTTTTCAGTGAAAATTTTAACAGCTGATGAGAGATTTTGAGGTGATTCTGTCGCTTTAAGGACTTTTCACGGTGCGAGACGTCGCTCAGCGCTCTCAGGCAGCGTCATCAGCCTGTTTCAAGCTTAAAACCTCCACATTTCAGGCTCTATTGATCCAGGACGTCGTGAGAGAACAGAGAAGTTTCAGAAGAAGTCGGTTTCAGCATTTTATCCGGATATTCCACTGTTAAAGGAGATTTTTTTAATGAAAGACGTGCGGACGGGTCCGCGCGTCGGGACGCAGCCGACGCGGCGCGGCAGCACAGGAAAAACACCTCCGTGTTGATAACCATTTGTAAAATCCAGGCGGCTTTTGATGGCTTTCAGTGGAGTGAGTATATGAGAAATTGTTTATCAGCTGGAGATGTTCCAACTTGTCCTCAAGGCTTCCAACAGAGGTGTTTTTCCTGTGGTGGACAGCCCTCGTATGTAGCACGTGCAGGTCATACTGCCAGATCTATCTTGAGGTTCCCTCATATGCACTCACATCGTTTCGGATCCCATTTTGCAGCCATCGGAATATGTAAACTGCGGTCAAATGGTCCTCAAACATGGGACACCTATCTGACGACGGCCCAGAGAGTTTTGAACATGTGCATCACACTCATGGCCACCGGCTGATTTTGACCAACTGTGTTGACTTCCACAGATGGCTGTCAGAACATTTTGGGACTGAAATCTGACACTTTTCAGATCTGCGCCAATTCGTAAGTCCGACGCCACTCTGCGTGATTCCAGCTATGTGTGACAGGGGTATAAGAAATGGTATGATCCAATTTAGGAGTGTCTGAATTCATATTACAAGCTTCTTTCGGGATTGAATGTAGGAATTATTTTGTAATAGCTACAATTACAGGTATGAAGGTCACAGACTAGGTATACGTATACTACAATCTTCTCCTGTATGAATATTTAGGTTTTAGAAGCCAACTCCTATAATATTATGTAGTAACTATATTTCTTGTATATGTTGTTTACTACCCTGATTGTGTAATCAAAAATGTATATACATGCTATCCATATTCTTGAGCCGCTTAGGTGGGTAGGGAGAGTTCCCATGGGATAAAAAAGCTTTTCAACCTGCCATCCCTGGTTCTCAAGACCAGGCACCTAAGTGGCCCTACTCTTTTTTTTTTTTTTTTTTTTTTTTTAAGATATTTAGATATACTTTAATATACACTAGTAGAGTTCTACCTTAGATTTGGAAGGTATAATAGAAAATATACCTTACTGAATTTTCATATGAATGTTTGTAATGCCCTACCTTTTTTGTGGTGATCCATGTCTTAATTCGGGGCTAGAGATGGCCTGGTAGCTTCTGTCATTTTTCCCACAATTGCTCACACAATAAAATTGGAACATAATCACTATTCATGTACCAAATCCCCAAATCAATTGGATAACATTGCACAGCACAATGTTTGCTTTATTATTATTATTATTAAAAAAATCAAACAGTTTTGAATGTGGTACAGTATATGCTTTTGCTAGATACGGTGCAGCTGGAAAGTATTCACAGCACTTTTACCACATTTTAATTAATTTTTTTATTTTTAGCAAATTTATAAATTACATAAATTTATAAATGACATTAAAAAAAACTAAGAAATCACGTGTACATTAGTATTCACACCCTTTGCTCAATACTTTGTTGATGCACCTTTGGCAGCAATTACAGCCTCAAGTCTTCTTGAATATGATAGAGGAGGTGATGGTCTAGTGGTTAAGGTGTTGGGCTTGAGACCAGAAGATCCTGGGATCAAATCCTCGCCTGACTGGAAAATCACTAAGGGCCCTTGGGCAAGCTCTTTAATCCCCTTTTGCTCCCGGTGTGTAGTGAGCGCCTTGTATGGCAGCACCCTGACATCGGGGTGAATGTGAGGCATAACTGTAAAGCGCTTTGAGCGTCTGATGCAGATGGAAAAGTGCTATATAAATGCAGTCCATTTACCATTTACCATGATGCCACAAGCTTGGTGCACCTATCTTTGGGAAGTTTTGCCCATTACTCTTTGCAGCACCTCTCAAGTTCCATCAAGTTGGATGGGGAGTGTGGGTGCACAGCCATTTTCAGATCTCTCCAGAGAATTTCAATCGGATTCAGGTCTGGGCTATGGCTGGGCCACTCAAGGACATACACAGAGTTGTCCTGAAGCCACGACTTTGGCGACTTTGATATCTTGGCTGTGTGCTTAGGGTGATTGTCCTGCTGAAAGATGAACGATCACCCCAGTCTGAGGTCAAGAGCACTCTGGAGCAAGTTTTCATCAAAGATGTCTCTGTACATTGCTGCATACATCTTTCCCTCAATCCTGACTAGCCTCCCAGTTCCTGCCACTGAAAAACATCTCCACAGCATGATGCTGCCAGCACCATGCTTCACTGTAGGGATGCGCCTGGTTTCCTCGAAACATGACGTCTGGCATTCACTACAAAGAATTCAATGTTTGTCTCATGAAACCAGAGAATTTTGTTTCTCATGGTCTGAGAGTCCTTCAGGTGCCTTTTGGCAAACTCCAGGCGGGCTGTCATGTGTCTTTCACTAAGGAGTGGCTTCCATGTGGCCACTCTACCATACAGGCCTGATTGGTGGTTTGCTGCAGAGATGGTTGTCCTTCTGGAAGGTTCTCATCTCTCCACAGAGGAATGCTGTAGCTCTGACAGAGCAACCATCGAGTTCTTGGTCACCTCCCTGGCCCTTCTGCCCCGACTGCTCAGTTTAAACAGGCGGTCAGGTCTAAGAAGACTCTTGGTGGATCTGAACTTCTACAACCCCTGGCAAAAATTATGGAATCACCGGCCTCGGAGGATGTTCATTCAGTTGTTTAATTTTGTAGAAAAAAAAGCAGATCACAGACATGACACAAAACTAAAGTCATTTCAAATGGCAACTTTCTGGCTTTAAGAAACACTATAAGAAATCAAGAAAAAAAGATTGTGGCAGTCAGTAACGGTTACTTTTTTAGACCAAGCAGAGGAAAAAAATATGGACTCACTCAATTCTGAGGAATAAATTATGGAATCACCCTGTAAATTTTCATCCCCAAAACTAACACCTGCATCAAATCACATCTGCTCGTTAGTCTGCATCTAAAAAGGAGTGATCACACCTTGGAGAGCTGTTGCACCAAGTGGACTGACATGAATCATGGCTCCAACACGAGAGATGTCAGTTGAAACAAAGGAGAGGATTATCAAACTCTTAAAAGAGGGTAAATCATCACGCAATGTTGCAAAAGATGTTGGTTGTTCACAGTCAGCTGTGTCTAAACTCTGGACCAAATACAAACAACATGGGAAGGTTGTTAAAGGCAAACATACTGGTAGACCAAGGAAGACATCAAAGCGTCAAGACAGAAAACTTAAAGCAATATGTCTCAAAAATCGAAAATGCACAACAAAACAAATGAGGAATGAATGGGAGGAAACTGGAGTCAACGTCTGTGACTGAACTGTAAGAAACCGCCTAAAGGAAATGGGATTTACATACAGAAAAGCTAAACGAAAGCCATCATTAACACCTAAACAGAACAAAACAAGGTTACAATGGGCTAAAGAAAAGCAATCGTGGACTGTGGATGACTGGATGAAAGTCATATTCAGTGATGAATCTCGAATCTGCATTGGGCAAGGTGATGATGCTGGAACTTTTGTTTGGTGCCATTCCAATGAGATTTATAAAGATGACTGCCTGAACACAACATGTAAATTTCCACAGTCATTGATGATATGGGGCTGCATGTCATGTAAAGGCACTGGGGAGATGGCTGTCATTACATCATCAATAAATGCACAAGTTTACGTTGATATTTTGGACACTTTTCTGATGTTTAAGGATGATGAAATCATTTTTCAAGAAGATAATGCATCTTGCCATAGAGCAAAAACTGTGAAAACATTCCTTGCAAAAAGACACATAGGGTCAATTTCATGACATAGGGTTAATGTCAACGAGCAGATGTGATTTGATGCAGGTGTTAGTTTTGGGGATGGAAATTTACAGGGTGATTCCATAATTTATTCCTCAGAATTGAGTGAGTCCATATTTTTTTCCTCTGCTTGGTCTAAAAAGTAACCGTTACTGACTGCCACAATCTTTTTTTCTTGATTTCTTATAGTGTTTCTTAAGCCAGAAAGTTGCCATTTGAAATGACTTTAGTTTTATGTCATGTCTGTGATCTGCTTTTTTTCTACAAAATTAAACAACAGAATGAACATCCTCTGAGGCCGGTGATTCCATAATTTTTTGCAAGGGGTTGTATTTATGGATGATTGAGGCCACTGTGCTCATTTGGACCTTCAAAGCTGCAGAAATGTTTCTGTACCCTTCCCCATATTTGTGCCTCAAGACAATCCTGTCTCAGAGGTCTACAGACAACTGCTTTAACTTCATGCTTGGTTTGTGCTCTGACATGTGCTGTCAACTGTGGGACCTTATATGTAGACAGGTGTGTCTTTCCAAATCATGTCCGGTAAACTGAATTTATCCCAGGTGGACTTCAATTAAGCTGTGGAAACATCTCAAGGATGATCACTGGAAAGAGGATGCACCTTTTGTTTAATAAATGTGCAAAAATGTCAAAAGGTTTTTTTTACATTGTCATTATGGGGTATTACTTGTATGTGTAGAATTTTGAAGAAAAAGGAAAGAATTTCATCCATTCTGGAATAAGGCTGTAACATTAAAAAAAATGTGGAAAAACTGAAACACTGAATACATTCCGGCTGCACTGTATTTGTTGACTTTAGCATTTCATGTTTGCGGTTTTGTGCTTTGCATTTAGGATTTTGGGAAAATGAGCCAAAGATTTGGTAAATGTGCATAAAGAATTGTGGAAAAAGTGTTAAAGCTTTTACAGGGAATTCACATGGAGACTTAGCTGAATCTCAAAGACAGATGATTCATAAATTTGGCATATAGTGCTACATTCATCAACCACTTCAGCTATATTGCTGATTTAGTGGTCAAATGGATTGATACTGCCTCTATTAGTCCTGATTAATACGGTAAATTTCACAATACAGCCAGGTCAGCTCAATAGGGGTTATGGACCATTTATGAGCAGAGAGGAGACAGATACAGAGATCGCTTCCCACCTGGATGCAGAACAAGAAAAATGTAGGAGCTGAAAATAGGAATATATCCGAGCTCCATGTACTTTTAATACAGCAGGCTCCTGATTGGGGTGAAAAACTCTCCTCAATAGCATCATCTCTCGGCACTGAGAGCCCGCTGTCTATGTGCCAGAGGGCGCTCACTGCCCACCAAATACAACTGCATTATTGTGCAGGCGCTCAACGACAAAGCTGTTGCTCACCGTGAAGATGAATGCACGTCTTCATGGAAAATTCCAGAACTCCTTCTTTGATTAATTTCACTGTAAATCTTAACAAATTGGCAGAAATAAAAAAACTGATGTTAAAGAAAACCTTCATTTTTTATCTTTATGTACTCAAAAATAAGTTAATAGAACTGAAATATTTGAAGTCAGTGTTAGTGTAAGTGTATTGTGATTGCAACCAAATTAAAAGTATCAGTTAAATTATCTCATATTTCTGTTGTTTCAATTAATGGTGTTCAAGTTAATAGAACTTAATTTTAAATCCAAAAAAATAAAAACTCGTAACATTTAAATAATACTCAAGACAGACTTGCAGATTCAACACAGAGTACACTGTGGTGCAATGGAGTTAGGACTTGAGGGGGTTTCATGGCCTTTTCAGGGACACTTTGACATACGGGAACACATGAGGATTGATCCACCGACATTCCCATTTCAGAACAACACGTTTGAACATCTGTGCCATTGTCCCAAAGCAGAGGTTCTGCCTTTAAATGTCTTAACTCATATTAATTTGCTTTTGTTGTTTAATTCCAGCACATATACCATCAGAGTCTGCCTCAGAAAAGAAAGAAAAAAATCTAATGAAGTCAGAGAGATTAAGAGTCAGTCTGAGCCAGGCGTTTTTACCTTAAGGAATAAGACAGTTGAAATATGTTCAACCGAGTCTCACGCCAAATTCATGATGGCATCATAAAAAGTGATTTGATCCATTAGTTCGTGATACCATCATAAAAATGTAACATTTCATGAAAGTTTTCGTGACAGAATCACAAAATCTGGGTTAAAAATAGTTGACCGCATAACAAAAATGTGATGCATTTCATGTTGATATCACAAAAAGGGTACGACTGGGCTGAATATATTATGGTTGGGATGACTAGTTGTAGTAGTTAATTATGACTGGCTAGTACCTTACTAATATTTGAAGAATTCATCCTACATAGGCCCTGAGGTCCATTGGTGCCACTGCTTAAGCGGAAGAGAGGCTACGACTACCCCTGGAAGGTAAACCAGATCAATGCTGGGTACTTCCACAAGCAAGGCCAGTACGCATTTACAGCAGGGTGGACTGAGACAATATAGATTAAGTGTCTTGTTGAAGGACACAGACAGGTAGTACAAGCAGGATCCATACCCAGGTCTAAACATTGGTACTCCAGTTCCTTATCCACGAAGCTACCTACATTTCTTGCTGTACTTTTTTTCAGTACAGTACATTATTATACACATTTCACTCAAATTACCCAACATCATTTTAAATTTATTAAACAAAATACGTTTTTAGTTCTAAGTGAACTAATTTAATTTAGCTGCAATCAAGAAATATTACATTACTAAATATTACATATAACATATATGTAATATTTGAAGTTATAGTAATGTATAACTTCAAATATTTAAGTTCCAATAACATTTTTCAGCACATGAACTTAAAAAAAAAATCAGGTAATCTGTTGAACTGTTTAATTTTAGTTGTGCCAACTTGTTGGGGTTTCAGTATTGTTTTGCTGATCTAAATTCCTTTGTGCACTGCATGCTTGTGGCAGCGCCCTTAGCGATGTGATGTTGTACCAAAAGGTGACCACAGTTCCCACTATCCTGGACTCTGGCAAAACACCCTCACGGGGACAGAAAACAGTTGTGTCAAATTAACCTGGAGCCAATTTCTACTTAAACTTAAAGCGGCGCTCTCCCTCATGAGACGCTTTCAAATAAGGCCTGTTGCTCATTTATGCATGTTTCCCTCCAAGTTCCTTGATTAAAAACATGTAAATGGCCGCTTTAAGATCCCAGCTTCCCTGAGCTTTAGATTAACCGAAACAAGCCTTTGAAATTTGCATTTGGATCACGACTCTTCCAACCACCAGTCTTGATTTCAGTTCACAAATCAAAAAAAAAAAAAACACCTTCATCTCCTCTCTGTCTCCTATTGTGTTGTGTCACCGCTGTGGACAAGGCACACATTTCAACAGACAGGCGTGCATTCATCACGCGCTCCCAGCCATGTCGATAGTCACCGGGCTGAGCAGCCTCATAATGAATTTGAAGAGGTGCACACCTATAGCAAAGTCATTTACTTTATCAGTCCGATAAAAGGAAACGATAAGATAGCGACTTGGCGCTGTAAGAGTATCGGCCTCAATCCGCTATTCATCTCACCAACATCTACAAATGGCAAAGCTCATTTCTCAAAGCATTCGGAATGAGGCCTTATCTTTAGAATTCAAAAATGCCCTAATATCTCAGCAGGCTGTGTGCTTATGAAAACTGCTATTTTCCTATCATTATCGGCCTGAATATCTGACTGTTGTACTAAGATGCTTCCGTCTGGTTTCTTCTGCTGCTTTAGGGACTGCTGGGAAAATTCAGGTGCAAATATGATTTGAGCCTATTCCTCTTATGAAGTTGACCCCCTGTAATTGACACAGACACACTTGCAATTTGATTAGCTCTTCCTGCTGCTGGAGGGCATTTGACCACATCAGACTCACAGCCTGTTTCATGTACATAGCTCCACCTATTGGTCTAGGAAAGGAATAGCATACATATCACAGTTTGGTGACTCATCCTCACTTGTATGTGTCAGGGAGCCACTAGTCAGACTTAACAAGCCTATTTCTCAGCCATAAACCTAAACCAATTACCTGCACTGGTTAATCCCTGCAGGAACAACATGTCTGGGAAAAACTGATATGACTTTCATTATTTTCACATATCAAGCATTAATTTTGCAGGTTTTATATTTGTAATGCAATATATAACCGCAGACATGTTTGCATTTGCACACTTGTGTATGCATTTGCATACATTTGTGCACTTGTGCACGCATGTTCACTTTGCACATGCAGCCACATCATTAAGTATTTTGACAGTTACCCCTTTCTCCCACGGTTTTTAAAATTGATTTATTTATTTTCTAACTGCCCTGCAGACCAAAACAATGGAGCTCAAAATACGCAATCACTCAAAATGTGCTTGTAACTTGGACTTTTAGCTTTAATTCAAGTTGTTTAACAAAAACATTACATAAACCATTTAGAAATGAAGGCAGTTTTTATAAACAGTCCCTCCATTTTCAGAGGTCATAAATAACTGGATAAATTAAATGAAGGATTATTGTTAGTACAGATCATCACTTTTACAGTCAGATTTCTTTAGATAAGTTAGGGGACAGATATACTAACATTTCCAAGACACTAAATATGTCTTGGACTGCATTTACATGCATCTAGTATTCACAGCGCTTCACTTTTTCCACATTTTGTTATGTTACAGCCTTATTCCAAAACAGATAAATTATTTTTTTCCCCTCAAATTTCTACACACAATACCCCATAATGACAATGTGAAAAAGTTTTTGTTTGAGATTTTTGCAAATTTTTTAAAAACAAGAGCAATCAGCAATTTCTGACGTCCGGATCCAGATCACTTCCAAGGTGCAGCGGCGTCTTCCATGCCTGAATATCTATCTGTGGTGCAAATTTGGTGAGAATCCATTAATTAGTTTTGACGTAATGCTTCAAAGCATATATACAGTGAAAGCTTGATCCAGAATCTGGATCTGGATCACCTCCAAAATTTAATGGAGTCTTCCATGGCCTAACGTCTATCTGTGGTGAAGATTTTGTCAAAATCCGTGCAGCAGTTTTGCCTTCAGGTGCCTTTTGGCAAACACCAGGAGGGTTACCATGTGCCTTTTAATAAGGAATGCCTTCCGTCTGGCTACTCTATCATATAGCCCTGATTGGTGGATTGCTGCAGAGATGGTTGTCCTTCTGGAAGGTTCTCCTCTCTCCAGAGAGGAGAACCTTCCAGAAGGGCTCTGACAGAGAGCTCTGACAGAGTGACCATCGGGTTCTTGGTCACCTCCCTTCTCCCCGATTGTTTAATTTAGACAGGCATCCAGCTCTAAGAAGGTGGATCAGAACTTCTTCCATTTAGAGATGACAGAGGCCACTGTGCTCATTGGGACCTTCAAAGCAGCAGAAATGTTTCTGTACCCTTGCCCAGATTTGTTACTCGAGACAATCCTGTCTCTGAAGTCTATAGACAATTCCTTTGACTTCATGCTTGGTTTGTCCTCTGGCATACACTGTAAACTGTGGAACCTTATATGTAAACAGGTGTGTGCCTTCCAAATTATGTCCAATCAACTTAATTTAACCCAGATGAACTCCAATTAAGCTGTAGAAACATCTCAAGGATGATCAATTTAAACAGTATTTACCTGAGCTCAAATTTGAACTTCATGGCAAAGGCAGGGCAGCACGGTGGATTAGTGGTTAGCAATGTTGCCTCACAGCAAGAAGGTCATGGACTCAATTCCCACCTGTGGCCTTTCTGTGTGGAGTTTGCATGTTCTCCCCGTGTTTGTGTGGGGGTGCTCCGGCTTCCTCCCACATCCAAAGACATGCAGGTTAGGTGGATTGGAAACTTTAAATTGTTCGTAGGTGTGCGTGCAAGTATGAATGTGTTTGTTTGTCTATATGTGGCCCTGCGACAGAGTGGTGTCCTGTCCAGGGTGTACCCTGTCTCACGCTCTATGACTGTGGGGATAGGCTCCAGCCCCCCCACAACCTTTAATTGGAGTAAGCGGTTGAAGATGAGCGCGAGTAAGGCAAAGGCTGTGAATGCTTATGTACATGTGATTTCTTTGATTTGTTTTATTGTTTGATTTGTTTTATAGTAAGTGTATACACTTCCTGGGAGCAGTGGAAATTGTACAGTTGAATGAGTTATAGGCTTCTGTGGCTGTGACTGGAGAAAATGTGCATCATGCAACTTTTGTTTGTTGCACCACCAATCACAATCAACTCAGGTCAAACCTAAGCTTGTGTCTCCCATGTGCCTTCTCACAACTTTTTAGCTGAAATTTCACATCTTCTCTTGTTTCTGTGCCAATCCATCATGAAGCTGTGTAACTGGTTGCAGGATGAACAGTTTCTTCAATCATAGCCACAGAAGCCTGTAACTCTTTCAGAGTTGTCATGAATGTCTTGGCAGCTTCCCTCATTAATCTTCTGGCACTAATCTTCTTGACAAGAAGCAGAACGTTTACCCACATTACACCTATTTTTGCCACCTTCACTGGCTTCCTGTCTCTCTGAGATTGGATTTTAAGGTTCTGCTATTAACTTATAAAATTATTCACAGACTAGCACCTCCCTACTTAGCTGACCTAATTAAACACTATGTACCAACCCAGACTGTATTCTCAGGGCACAGGACTACTTTGTGTCCCTAGAGTGAATAAAAAGTCTGCGGACCACAGTCTTCTCTTATCGTGCACCTGTTTTGTGAAATGATCTCCCTATGGTGATAAAACAGTCAGATTCTGTACAGACATTGAAGTCTAGACTTAAGATGCATTTATTCTCCCTTTCATATGGCTAGCATACTGGCATAGTATGGAACTATGTTTCCTATCTTTTTAAATTCATTTTATTAGTAACGGAACAGGTCTCAGCCTCAACATTATCTAAATTTTGGGTCTGTTAGTGAAGCTTAGGGCTAGCAGCCGGAGATCACCTTAGTTTTTTCTCTGCTTTCCTGTTGATTTACTGTGGATGAGTTTTACCTTAGGTGTCATTTTTTTTCCAGGAGACTGATTCTGCTCTTTTTCTCTCTGTCCTAGGTATGGATAGTGGGGTGGCTACTGAAGAACACAGGATGCTGAACTGACAGACTGAAGTAGACACTGCCATGGGAACAGGCCCACTGACATCATGACCCCTGGCTGCGGCATAACTGCCTGCATGGATTTCTCATCAAACACATATTGATGAGAAATATGATAGGCCGCAATGATAGGCATAACCTTGCCTATCATTGCGGCGACGTATTAAACCTTCAACTTTGACTGAACTCAAAGCGAGACTACCAGAAATCTTGACTTCAAGCTTGATGAATTTTCAGTCGGTAGACAGCCTTGCGGATAGCCTGAATTTAGTGCTAAAAACCACACTTGATAAGACTGTGCCTCCTCTATTAAGGCCGTGCCTTCCCAAGGCACAGACACCTTGGTTCAACAGTTATTTGCGTGACCTTAGGCAGAAGGCTAGAGGGTTGGAACGGAAATGGTGTAGTTCCAAACGAGAGGTGTTCCACTTTGCATGGCGTGATGCTGTCTTAGATTATAAGCATGCACTACTGGCTACAAAGCGTGCCTATTATTCTGATTTGATCAATAAAAACAAGCATAACTCAAAGGTTTTGTTTGAAACTGTGGCATTTCTCATTCATGGACAGCCACCTGTTATTCACTCTTCCTTTTCAGCACAGGATTTCTTGGACTATTTTGAGAAGAAAATTGAGGATATTAGGTTGAGCATATCTCAGCAGGCTTTGGTCCAACCACTGCATACTGCTATGGAGGTGGATGCGCCCACTGAGGTGTTACCCAGATTTACAGATTTTGATGGGATCTCGCTTGGCGCGCTGACAAAGCTCATGACGTCTACAAAAAGTACAACTTGTTTACTTGATCCTATACCAACAAAACTATTTAAGGACCTGTGGCCCATTCTTGGACCGACTGTGCTGGAAATTATAAATCTCTCATTAACTTCTGGATCTGTTCCTAAATGTTTCAAGTCTGCAGTGATCAAACCATTACTTAAGAAATCCAATCTCGACCCTAGTGTATTGAAGAATTATAGACCGATATCTAATCTATCATTTTGTTCTAAATTCTTGGAAAAAGTGGTTTCGCGACAGCTCGTGGACTACCTCACTGAGAATAATCTTTTTGAGCCATTGCAGTCTGTTTTTAGAAATATCACTCCGCAAAGACAGCACTTACTAAAGTAGTGAAAGTCCAGGATTAGGGGTCTTCAGCTGGTTTAAAACGCTGCTGCCAGAGTCTTGACACAAAGCAGAAAGTTTGACCACATTAAACCCGTTTTGGCATCCCTGCACTGGCTTCCTGTTCCTGCAAGATCGGATTTTAAAGTACTGTTATTAGTTTATAAAATCGTTCATGGACTTGCACCTCCCTATCTGGCTGACCTGGTAAGCCCTTATGTACCAGCTCGGACCCTGCGTTCTCAGGGTGCAGGACTTCTGTGTGTTCCCAGGGTGAATAAAAAGTCTGGTGGTCACAGAGCTTTCTCCTACCGTGCCCCAGCTCTGTGGAACAATCTCCCAGCACACATTCGGAAGTCGGATACTGTGGAGATTTTTAAGTCACGTTTAAAGACTCATTTGTTTTCTCTGTTTTATCATTAGTATTATGAAGTGTTTTTATTCTTGTATTCTTTTATGGTTGTCTTTCTTTTATGGTCTTTTTTTGTGTGTTTTAAATTTTTTAATTGTTTTTTCTGTGAAGTGCCTTGAGACGATTTTATCGTGAATTGGCGCTATATAAATTAATAAATTTTAAATTTGAATTTGAATATTCTTTTGATATGTCATGTTGTTTTTAATTCCAATTTTCTGTTTCTTCACCTTTGTAAAAATCTTGTAACTGTTAGAATGAACTAAGCAGAGGCCATTCTAATCCATTTGAATCTGGTCTGCTTGAGGTTTCTTCCTCAATATCACCAGAGGGAGTTTTTCCTTACCACTGTCACCTGTGTGCTTGCTGTAGAGCAGGGGTGGGCAACTTATTCCAGAAAGGGCCAAGAGGGTGCAGGTTTTCTTTGCAACCACTGACTCCACCAGGTGATTTCTAACTGATTCCATCTGCTCAAAGTGATATTAATCAGTGAAATTACCTGGTGGAGTCAGTGGTTGCAAAGAAAACCTGCATCCTCTTGGCCCTTTCTGGAACAAGTTGCCCACCCCTGCTCTAGGGGTTGGTAAGGTTAGACCTTGCTGTGTGAAGTGCCTTGAGGCTGCTTTGTTGTAATTTGGGGCTATATAAATGAAATAAAGTGAATTGAAATTCTGGCACAATCACTCAGTTTCTGAGAGCTGCCAGCTGTATACAGTTTTATATAGAGGACCATACAGTTTATATTTGTTAATGATTGATGTAAATTCAGTCCACCACGTATTCACTGACTTGGAAATCTTCATGCAACCTCCCTGACTCATGTACAGAAAGCTGACTAAATCTTAGGTGTAGTTGTCTGATTATTTAAGGTCCCTGAAAATGGACAAGATTATGAATAAAAATAGCCGTGAATACAATTTTTTTTTAAAGGTAATATTTTTATTAAACCCCTTGAATTAAAGCTGAAACTCTACACTACAAACACATCTTCATAGCTTCATTTCAACTCCATTGTGGTGATGTATACAGGCAAAAATTTTAAAAACTGTCACTGCCCAAATACTTTGACTGTTTTACTATAAATGTATGTTGGAGTGAAGGCGAACATGTGTGTGCCTGCCTGTGTGGTAGCAAGTGCGCCTTTAAAAGTATTGCTGTCTGTTATTATGACGAGAACTGATAAGAGCCTCTTGAAACACTTGAGATAAGGTTTTTTGGCTTAAGTGCAGTGACACTGTCACCGAACATGAGACGCGCAGGAATGCAAGAAAAATAAGGAAAAACTATCCCCCCCCCACTCTCTTACATGCACACACATGCATTTGTACGAGTTCCATTCATAGGCCAAAACAGGAATGTCTTTAATACCACAGTGTGTCACATGAAATGAAAATTACTGTACATCGATTCATCAAGGTACATCATTAAAGCTGTCAAACATCAAAGGCTCTCTGATCGCAACCCATTGTTGGGAGAGACAGCAATAGCATCATTCATCATATTTGTTTGGACAACGAGAGACAGAGTGATACGAGGCGTGGCAAAAAAAGGAAAAGAAAAAGAAGGCAAGAAAAAGAAAACAAGAGCATGCAGAGTGAGTTTGGGAATAGTCAAGAAAATGAACATGTGCAGGATTGAAAGAGAAATATTAAATGGAAAAATATCTTAAATAATAGTGAGATCAAAGGAAATAGATAATGCAACTGGAAAACACAGACAAAAGAGACAAAGAGGTGAAAAAATTATGGCAGAAGTGCTGAGAGTGAAAATAAATGGAGCACAGAAACAGGGTTTTCTGACACCTCTGTTTGTTGTGGGACACCACCTGGATTGAGCTGTAAGCCCTTAGGCTTTCCAAGCTCAGCATGCTGCTTCAGACCTTCAAAACACCTGCATGCTCCAGAAATGTGCACAAAATCTATCTCCCTTAAATTTTGTATCATCTTCATTTCTCAGTCTGACCTATACTTGACCCCATGACACTTCCAGCACATCCCTCATTTCAGTCCAAATTTATTATCATTTATCACTTTATTAACATGGGAAACAATGTGCAGAGAGACCACATTACCAGTTTCTAGCCAAATAATGCTGTAAGAGGACATCTTTAAAGTTTATGCGGCTTGTGATCAAATGGCTTTTATATATCCCCAGGCTCTTGTATTCTCCAAATTGCTTCAATAAATAACTTGTAAGTCTAATTATGCAGCAATTAATTGCAGCCTACATGGAATGCCCATCAATCTTGCAACTTGGAGAAAAAAAGTCCTTTCCAACACAGGCAGCGCAAACAAGAAATCTGATTAGATTTTGGAAGCGAGTGCATGAGATTGTGCACATATTGGCATGGGTATGTGTACTTGCATTATCATGTGTGAGTGACCGTGGAGGATACACCCAGATAACAGAGAGAGAGAGAAAGAGAGAGAGAGAGAGAGAGAGAGCTTCATCCCAGGAGCACTCTCTGCAGTCGCCTCTCTATCGCTGCTGTCTCGTCCAGTTGCTATGGTAGCAGTAGCGAAGGCTGTATCCATGGTCAGAGGAGGAAGCTGGCATCCCCCAATAACAGACTCCCCCCCCCACCCTCCCAAAAAAAGGCTCCTGACCCGCTGGTGAACCTGCCTGGGGGTCAGAGGTCAATGGCTCAGAGCTGCCGAGTGACAGTGAGGGATGATGAGGGAGAGAATGAGAAAGAGAGGAGTTACACCACACAGATGGGGAGGAGAGATGAGAAAATGAAAAGATGAGACCAAATTTGATTACTATCAGGAGGTGGGGTTAAAGGGTGGAGGTGGTAATTCCACATTTCAGAAAATGGCTGCGGTTTGAGCGAGTTTTCATTAAAATGGAGGAGAAATGCAAATTAATTTTAAAATGATTAAAATCATCATTATTTATCTGATCACTTAAAGCTTTTGTGAATGCTGAATATACGTTTACATGCAGAGGCACGTGTGAGGGTTCCAGGGACAAAAGGAGCAGACAGGCAGTTTGAGAAGAGGAATATTGATTGTCAA
Source organism: Thalassophryne amazonica (assembly GCF_902500255.1). NCBI lineage: Eukaryota > Metazoa > Chordata > Actinopteri > Batrachoidiformes > Batrachoididae > Thalassophryne > Thalassophryne amazonica. Next base: position 71,064,585 of record NC_047108.1, read on the forward strand.
TCACTGACACTTTTTTGGTTTATTGATTGTTTTGTGTGTGTGTGTGTGTGTGTGTGTTGTCAGGTAGACAGGAGAAAGTTCTTCACTCTTTGACCGTGTTTGACAGCTCATCTGGAGAGAGTGAAGGTATGTGTGAAGGGAACTTATCTGTGTGTTTACCAATGCAGTCAGAGAGGTAGATATGTTCGGGGGGGGGTCAAGTGAGTTGACCTCTGATCTCACTGCCTTCAAGAGGTCAGACGGTTAGCTCAGAAAACAACTTCCTCACCTTGACGATTGGTGTTTTTCAAATACCAAGGAGCCTGTGTAAAAAAAAAAAAGTATCAACTGAGGTACGACTCCATTTGCCAAAGCAAAGATTTGCTCACATTCATCTCAACAGTACAACGGGACTTAAATTTTAATTTAGTTTAATTTATATTCAAATATCATTTCACTTTCATGCATGTACACTGATTTTTACCATGTTTAACTGAGTGATTAAGAAAAAAAATTGAATCGGTGTGAGTGATGGAGGAGAGGAAGAGAACCCCCACCACCCCCCCCCCCCCCCCCGACACACACACACACACAAAACTTTCTCCATTGTTTTAATCTATTATTCCAACCCCTGCTTCCAAATGAACCAGGAAAGTCCCTCAGACTGTCTGGTGAACACAACTCCTGCTGAGTACTGTGAGGATAACATTACCCCCTAGTGGCTCATATTCGCAACTACACCCGGAAACCCATGGGTATGAGTGAATGTCAACAGTCACCCACACAATCAATCTCCATCTGCAACACTCTGCGGTCCATACAGTGGCTATGGAAGCCTGTTCTATCTGCTACGTGCGATATGTCAGCGTTATCTGTGGCGTCTTCATGCACGGGGTCTGAAATGCAAGAAAAGTCAGTCACTTAGGCCTGTCAGCCCCAAGGCCCAGAGGGCACATGCTTGCTTTCTGCACACAAACACTTGGAGCGGTGCGCAGACACTTTATGCAGTCCCTCTCTCACTCTTTCTCTCTGCTGCATTCTTTTTCTCCTCCAGATGTCGTGTCCTCTTCGTCACCCCGTTCCCTCACTCTGCACAGCTCGATCCCCCCCACCTTCCCACCCGGAGACTTGTCACAGCCCCTAACCGCATCAGGAGCACTGCTAGATTGGATATACATGATCTGTCCATCCATCAATGCAGAGAGAGAGAAAGAGAGACAGAGAGAGAGAGGGAGATGGTTGTCTATCTATGAAGAGTGAGATAGAGACACAAAAAAAAGAGAAATTGGCACAGTGTCATTTGCCAGCATGAAGCACACAGCAAAGACAACATATTAAAAGAGACATGTTCAGAGATGCATTATGACAAAATCATACTCTGCAGCTATATATATATATATATATATATATATATATATATATATATATATATATATATATATATATATATATACACACACACACACATCATAATCAGAATGAAATTCATTGCCAACTAAGTTCTCACATACAAGGGATTTGATTTGGTGTCATTGGTGCATAAAGAACAATAAAAGAAAATACTTCTGTAAGAAGTAATAGGTGCATAAAGAACAATTATATATATATATATATATATATATATATATATATATACATACATACATACATACATACATACACACACACACACATATACATATATACTTGGTGTTGGAATGACGCTCCTTATCAGTAATGCGGATCACAGCATCAGTACCCCTTCCTTGAGACTCCATCCCTCAGCATCTGCCTCTCCGAAGGTTAGCCTGTGGTGCTGAATCACCCCCCCATAGACACATACAACTGAATGAGCTGCAAATGTGTGTTATGAGCCCTCTATAATATTTTACAACATGGGTACACATTATCAAAACCTCTGGGAGGTGAGCTACTGCTTTGCTCATCGCATTTCTATCTACAGGTGTTCCAGCCAGGCGAGATTAGTCCCTGTTGCAGACTGCGGTAATCAAACAAAGTCAGAATGCGCACAGGATGACGGGCTGAACTGCACAATATTCGTCACAGAAGGGACGGTCGCCGCACGTCAGCTCCAACTGTGTTTTGCATGTGGGCTCTCTTGTTTAGCATATTATATTTTAATGATTCAATTTAAGCAATGATCTCATGTCATTATGGACTATTAAGGGTTGTTAATAGCAAAGGCTCCGTGCAATATCATTAGCAACAATATGCTGCATTTTCTCAAGTAAATAAATTTGTATTTATAAAAAAAAAATAATAACACTGCAGAAGAATATAAAGTCATAGTTAATATTTGTCATTTTTTATGCTGTGCATACATAGTAAAGAGAGTTCAATGTGAGGTTACCCTAACACACCACGCTTTATCTTTTGATATTCATCTACATCTGCTCCTCTGCCTTTTCCATATATTTCCAGATGATGCAGTGTCACAAGCACATCTGTACCTCTTCTGCCTCCATCTTCTCCGCCTATTGTCTCCTTCCTTCTCCCTTACCCTTGTCTTTCCTTCTACCGTTACCTCTGCCTGTTCTGCTCTTTCCTTCCATTTTCATCCCGGTGCCCCCCACACCTCACTCTCTCTCTTCCTCTATCCCTTTTTTCCTTTCTCTCTGTCCCCTCTTCTCTCACTCTCTCTCACTCTCTCTCTCTCTCTCTCGCTCTCTCTCGCTCTCTGTGCTCTGATGAATTGCCTTCCCCTCCCGGTGAACTCGACCGATAATCCTGGGGAAGCAGTAAAAGACCATCGATCAGCCTTGCAGACAGGCCCACAAGCCACAGCACAGGAACAACACGCTAAAAACAAGCCCCTGCACTTGGCTCTCACTGTTTGTATGGATGCGCACACATGCACAAGCATTTCTGCACATACAAGTGTGCACAATGCACATAAGTGTCCACTTGTGTGTGCGTGTGCAAAGGTAGCACGCTTGTGTTTGGGAGATACAGCTACGTGCGGGTGCATTTTGCTCCTTCAGACGAGCTGCAGACTCTGTCATGTTTTGTTTAGCCGCATGTGTCACATGCACGCACGTTGAAGATTTCCCTCTGTGCTCATTCTTGTCTCCCCTGCTGTGTGTCATCCGTGCAGGATGTGTGCAGATATAACGTTCAAATTGCACGTGTACGCGTTGTCAATGTACTGGGATGGTATTTGTGTATATGCTGCACACCAGTGTGGCCATAAATCATGTGGCGTTCTGCAGGCCCATCCTGAAGGAGAAGGGGAGAGAATACACACAGTCTTGGGCAAAGCTCGATGGTTATGAAACTGACCGATTGATTGATTGAAACAATTAATTTTGCACCGCGCTTTTATGGTTGAGAAGCCACGCAATCGTTAGTTTGCAACAAGGAAGTGAAGACAGTTGGATTGTTTTATAATTTCCAGTGAAACAGTAAAGGCCTCACTCCTGCTTCAGGCGTAGCGTTGTGATAAGCTAGTGGCTATTGGTTTTAAGTTATACGACATGATATGATAGCTTAGATTGTGCATTCATGTATGAAATCAATTTATCTCCATTCGGGTTTTTTTTTTTGCTCACAAATATAAGCCAACTTGAGCTCTTCAAGCAGAAGGCAGCCAGTGGTCATTATTCTATCCTCTTAAATATGACAAATGGACAACTTCAATTGAAGCCCATTCTTTACATGCCATATTACAAAGCGCCGCTTTTCGCCACCGTGGAGTAGCTTGACCATAAAAAGCCAGTTGCTCAAAACATAAATCTCCACTTTGACAACTGTGAACTGCTTTTCCTTGAGGAGTTTTGCCATTCATACTTTATCTTTTCTTTTTTTTTTTTGGAACTGTTTGTGAGTTGTCCTTCAGTGCCTTTCTCCGTGTTGCCTTTGTTCCTAATGTACTGGCAAGGCTGACTTCATTAAGCCCTGTATGCGGCAAACGCATTTATGTCCTATTTTCATTTTTCCCCCATTTCATTCTTGCCGTGATACACCACAGCACTGCCACCAAAGCGGAAAATAAAGCCCCAGTCTGACAGGACCAGCAAGCCATGTGCTCTTTGTGGGCAAGGTGACACCATGTGGATGGACGAGGGAACAGCAGTACCAACTGAAGATCTCACATACACAGAAAGACATTACTGCCATGCAACTGGGTCACTCCTGCAGTTACTGACATGAGCTATGTTTCAACCCCACTAGTGAAGGATGAATTTATACATTTTAGAAATGAAAAAAAAAAGTACATGTGGTGCACTGTATTTCTCTTGTCCACATGTGCTACCATGGACGGTATGTCTAATTTGGTAAAACACGAGTCACACAGTCTTCGTATTTTTTGTAAAATTGTGTTTGTAAGACATAGGTTTCTACTGGCCCTAATTGGACACTTACCATGGTTACGTTATCATGGTGAGATTCGATGTGATCCAGTTAAATCATTTATCCTGCAAGCTATCTGTGTACATTTGACCCCAATGAAGACACCCCTTTAGGGTTGGGAGGGTAACATGAAGCTACCTGCTACAAAATGTAATATGCAAAATAATAAAATAATCCTAGTACTGTATGCGTGCTTCTGAACGCCCTGGACATTCTGCGCGAAATTCTGCACAAAGTCCGTCCAAATATTATGTTTGTCGGACCACCCATTTCAATAAAATGTCTGATTTCCTCACAAATAAAGAATTAATCACCAGTCTGTGTCTGTTTTTGCCCCTATCCTTTTGCCATTTATTAAATAAAATTATTGTCAGCTGATGTGTGCCACAGCAAAAAAAAAAAAAAGGTAACATGACGTGCATGGTCAGTTTTCAATATTAACCACATGCACAATAATTTACTTCACTGAAATATTTTGCACAACATTTCTATTAAAACGTAAAATTCTGGCTCCGATGGAAGCTTCAAGAAGTTCCTGTTTAAAATCCATGCGGCTCTGCAGTTAAATCAGTTAAATAGCCCGTTTGTTGTTGTCCATACAAAGCTAGCCTTATTGTAACAGAACACTTCCTGTTTCTTGCACAAGTCTTTCACAATAAGAGCACAGGACAAATGGATTACAAGAAAAACATTGTGAAAATTAGTTTTTTTTTGCTTTTTACAATACTCTGTGGGCCACTGAATTCATTTATTTTAGATGGGCATTTAAACTTTAATTTAAAACAATAATAATAATTAATAATAATAATTTAATTTCGGGTGGCCGTTTCTTCAAAACAAGGGGTGGGCAGATACTCGGCCCTGGGTGCACAGACATGCGTATACAGTATCACAAAAACCTATCTGATTGCTTTTATTACTTTTATATTACCTCAGTGTCAGATGCCCAGAAGAACAAGATATGTTCTAATCAATAGCAAGCAACGTTCTGTAAAGAAAGAGAAAAATATTCAATAACTTTAAGGGGGAAAATGCCTCACAAAATTGCTGTGTGCGTGTGTGTGTGTGTGTGTGTGTGTGCGTGTGTGTGAGAGTGTGCGCACCCTTTTAAATCCAAGATTTAGGAAAATCTTGGTATGTACCTGTAACCAGTCTTTGTGTGACTATATAAGTAAATGAATGCATAAACTCCAGTTTAACACAATAATTAAAAACAATACATGCTATCATTTTTAACTCACCAGATTAAAAGGGCATATAATGAGGACAAGCCCCCTCAAATCTGGTGAATGTTGAGGCATCAGTGCAATCAAAAAAACAACTTTGTTTTACCTATGGAATAGTCTGTGGATATGTCTGCCACCTGCTGGATGGTGACTAGATGCTGTATTGATGATGGATTCAGAGCAGGTGAGGCTGTCAGTGAGACAGACACTGCTTCAGAAGAGATCAATGTGTGGCTTTCTAGTTGTATCACAGTGGCAACACTAAAACTCAATAACATGGTCATCCCTCCACACAATTTTGCAGAAAGGATGCTGTATGAATTTATCCACAAAAGAAAAATTAAGCGAGGAAAATGGCCAAGCTAGGTCTTCACTGAATGGGATTCATAAGAGCCTTAATGTACTGAACTCAAATAACACAGCCCCAAATCCACACAACCCTGCAGAAAGGATTTTATATGAATTGTAGCCAAAGCAGGCAGGTTTTCTTGCCAGTGTTTGAAGCTGCTTCATTTTTACAAAAATGTCTAAACATTACATATTTTGCTGGACAGTATCTACATTAGCGCAGCAGACAACAAAATATTTACAGAGGAGTCCTGCAAATGGTGATACAAGCATCAAAATCAGCACGAACTCCAGTACTCTTTAGACATTACTATTTTGACAAAATAAGCATGACATACAATGCAAACTATTCCTTTTTAAACCCTATTAACTCAATCAATAACTTGCATCACTTTTTTTAACCACAATTAGAGCAACTTTTGACCTCTGTACAAACTGAAACTGACCTTTGTCACTATTCTTGCTGTTTTTACCCCATAACTTCATAACATTCAGTCACAGATAGCCTAAACTATACCTTTTTGGAATATGTATGATCAGACAAATAACGTGGTATAGTTTTCAATATGATTGGATCATCTTTTAATTTTGACCCCTGTGTAATACTTCAATTGACCCCTACATGGCTGCCTATTGAAAATGCAAGTGGCCAATCGGTTTTTTCAAAAGAGTAATGTCTAAAAGGAGTATTTCTGCCCAATTTGGTGCATCAATCACCATTTGCAGGTTTGTTTCAGTTATCTGCTGTACTACATGAACTTCTAGAGCTTTTATCTTAACTTACTCTAGTTGTCTACTGGCTCTAATTGAACTTTTTTTCAGAAAATGACCAGAAATGCCTGTTTTGGCTTTTGATCTTCACTCTTCGTGGTTACCAGCAGTGGTGGACACTAGGGATGGGACGACTAGTCATAATAGCCGACTAGTCAGATGTTAGCTAGTTGTAGTAGACTATTTTTATTAGTTGACTAGTCAAAAGCCATTTATTAAGTTAATTTAACCCTTAAAAGAATAGACCTGCTGAAGCTGCCACCACTCCCTTCAACTCAGGGAATAGAGTGTATGAACCTTGGCAGGTGAACTAGTCAACTCAAATGGGTAGTCTATTCCTAGTAAATGAATGCAAGTATTATCTTCATGTTAATGCTATTTTTTTTGTATTTGTGATTTTGTACTTATATTTGTTTTATCTGTATCATCCATGCAGCAGAGAAGATGACCGACTGCAGTCTGCCATCCCTACAGGACCTATATACCTCCAGGGTCCTAAGACGAGCAAGTAAGATTGTGGCTGATCCCTCCCACCCAGGTCATAACCATTTTGTCACCCTACCCTCTGGCAAGAGGCTGAGGTCCATCAGGAGCTAAACCTCAAGACACAAAAACAGCTTCTTTCCATCCACAGCTAGACCGATAAATAATGCCAGAGACCCCCACTTACCCTGCCGCCACCCCCCCCCCCCCATCATAAAGCACAGACTCGTCATGCCTGCACTGAAAGGTACTGTACATCTGTACTTTCTGTACTGTCCCATCTCATTCACCCACTCATCTTCAACTGCTTAGTCTAATTAAGTGACATGGGGGCTGGAGCCTATCCCAGCAGTCATAGAGCGTGAGGCGGGGTACACCCTGGACAGGACGCCAGTCTGTCGCAGGGCCACACATAGACAAACAAACACACCCGCACGCACACCTACGAATAATTTAAAGTTTCTAATCCACCTAACTTGTGTGTCTTTGGATGTGGGAGGAAGCCAGAGCACCCAGAGAGAATCCACACAAGCATGGGGAGAACAACAAACTCCACACACAAAGGCCACAGGTGAGCATCGAACCCATGATCTTCTTGCTGTGAGGCAACAGTGCTAACCACTAATCCACCGTGCTGCCCAGTCCCATTTCATTATGTTATATTTATTTAATAGTGAATAGAGTTTTATCTATTTTCTTACTTCTACAGAAGTGTTTTTCTTTTCTTATTGTTTATGCACCAATAACACCAGATCAAATTCTTTGTAAGTGCAAACTTACTTGGCAATAAATTCAATTCTGATTCTGATGAAACAAATGTCACATTTGAGTTTCACCATGAAAATTCAAAATTGGCTTAATTCATTCAATGTCAAATTTAGTCATTGACTAGTCAACTAGTCGATGATTAACAGTACACGACTAGTCAACTAATGATTTTCATTAATCATTCCAACCCTAGTGGGCACAGCTAAGAAATGTTAACTGCCAAAATACTCATCCCATAGATCATGATAACATTTAGCTGAAGTTACTGCCAACTGCTGACTTTTATTATATGAATTCAGCTTTGGCTTTGTTTTATATTAATATTTTTATTTATTTTGGCTCTAAAACCCTGAAAAACAGACTCAAAGAGCTGAAATTTTAATATGCTGTAAACATGGAGGTTCCCAAAAAGGTTTAGCATTCCAAGATGTACGGGAGATGTACGGGATCATGATGATGATCATGATTATGATCATGATCATCATGATGATGATGATCATGATGATCATCATCTTCTCCTGTATGAATATTTAGGTTTTAGAAGCTAACTCCTATAATATTATGTAATAACTATATTTCTTGTATATGTTGTTTATTACCCTTATTGAGTAAATATCACTTATATACATGATGTCTATTTTCTTGAGCAGCTTGGGTGCATAGGGAGAGTTCCCATGGGATAAAAAAGCTTTTCAACCTACCATCCCTGGTCCTGAAGACCAGGCACCAAAGTGGCTCTACTCTACTCTATTCTACTCTTCTATTCTACTTTCTTTTTTTAGATATTTATATATACCTTAGTATACACTTGTAGAGTTCTACCTTAGAACTGGAATGTATTACATATCTTACTGAATTTTCATGATGCACATAAGTAATTAAATGACCAAATTATACAGCAGTTTACACCTTATGTACAGTACAGAAAGTATTAAATGAACAAGAAACATTAAGAAATACAAATGCATATGGAAAACAATTTTAATAGTCTAAGTAATGCATTTACTCTGGTGTCAGTTTTACTTATTGGATTAGTGGATACACTCCAATAGCAACAAACATGTTTGATTTTGGGGTTTCCAAATGTTTTTGACCATTAGATTTCATTCAAAATAATGCTAACTGACATAAAGTTAGCTGAACTAAATTTACTGGATGTCAAATGATGATGTTCAAACCACGAATGAAAAAGTTAGCACCACTAATTAGCTGCTAATATTACCTTAATTATGCCCACCACCACTGTATTTTGGTAAGATCTCAGTAAAACAAATAAAGAAAGAAAAATGTTCTATCAAAAAGACAGAATACAAAGAATACCAGATGTCATTCAGTTTTAGACATGATATACTGTATTTTCCAGAGTATTAGTCACATCTGTCCAAAAATGTGTCATGAAGAGGAAAAAACAAAACAAAAAGATGTTAAGTGGTACCAGTGTGTAAATTGCATTATTTTGTAAACATTTCAATTCAATTTATTAAACTTATAGAGCGCCAAATCACAACAGTGTCATCTCAAGGTGCTTCACATAAAACAACTTAACAATAAAAACCCAAACAAATTAAATAAAAAAACATGATTAAATATCATATCAATCAATATCAATATCGTATCAATATCAATCATCAATATCATATCATTCATCCATCCATCTTCTACCGCTTAGTCCAATTAAGGGTCGCGGGGGGCTGGAGCCTATCCCAGCAGTCATAGGGCGTGAGGCGGGGTACACCCAGGACAGGATGCCAGTCTGTTGCAGGGCCACAAATAGACAAACAAACAGACACACCCACACGCACACCTAAGGACAATTTTAAAGAGTCCAATCCACCTAACCCGCATGTCTTTGGATGTGGGAGGAAACTGGAGCACCCGGAGGAAACCCACGCAAACACGGGGAGAACATGCAAACTCCACACAGAAAGGCCACGGGAATTGAACCCATGACCTTCTCGCTGTGAGGCAACAGTGCTAACCACTAAGCCACAGTGCTGCCAATATCATATCATATCAATATCATTAAATATCAAAAACATGATAAAAAAGTTAAAAGGTAAATAAATAAATAAAAGAATAAAACTATAGTAAACAATATATTAATCATATAAAATAGAGAATAAATGCATCTTCAGACGTGACTTAAAAGTCTCCACAGAGTCTGAGTGCCTCACTAATAGAGGGAGAGCATTCCACAGGACCGGGGCATGATAGGAGAAGGCTCTATTTCCCACAGACTTTTTAATCACCCTGGGGACACAGAGCAATCCTGCATCCTGTGAGCGTAGAGCCCGGGCCGGTACGTAGGGCTTAAGTAGATCCACCAAGTAGGGCGGTGCCAGTCCATGAACAATTTTATAGGCCAGTAGCAGGACCTTAAAATCTGATCTTGCAGAGACAGGAAGCCAGTGAAGATACGCCAAAATGGGAGCAATGTGGTCAAACCTTCTGCTTCGTGTCAAGAGTCTGGCAGCAGCGTTTTGAACTAACTGAAGACCCCTGATTCTGGACTGCAGCAACCCAGAAAATAAAACATTGCAATAATCCAATCTAGAGGAAACAAATGCATGTATCAGGGTCTCAGCATCAGTCATAGACAGAATAGGACAGATCTTCTCTATATTTTGCAGATGGAAGAAAGCAGTCCTTGTGATGTCTTTAATGTGGAGGTCAAAGGACAACGTAGGATCAAAAATTACCCAAAGGTTCCTCACTTTGTCCGTATGATGTATAACACACGAACCTAAACTTAGCGCTAGCTGGTAAAACCAATGCCATTGTCTTGCTGGACCAAGAACCATCATTTCAGTCTTGTCAGAGTTCAAAAGCAGGAAATTACTATACATCCAGCTTCTCACTGAAGCAAACATGATGCTACTATTTCAAACAACAGAAAACAAAATTAATGTAATCAATGCGTTATTTATTTATAAAGCAAACACTAAGTTCATGAGCAGAAGCTAATGAGCATAATTAGTGTTTGTGTACTAGGCACAAAGCACAACGCACAAAGTGCAGTAGACAGACATATAAGTCGCTTCAGAATGTAAGTTGCAGGACCTCCCAAACGTGTTAAAAATAATGAAAACTTATAGTCCAGAAAATACAATTTTGCCAAAGGGAAATCAAGATCAAGACATAACTAGCCTAACAAACTTTATGGTGGGTGGTTTTCAATGGAACTTGCTGTGCACTGAAGGAAAAGTTTGCCTGCAGAACGCAGCACCAACACCAACCCACAACACCTGCAACAGGCATCTGAGGTATTTCACAAGTAAGAGGAGGCATTCCGCCTGATTCTTCTAATACGAGGTCTGTCCGTAAAGTATCGTACCTTTTTATTTTTTTCAAAAACTATATGGATTTCATTCATATGTTTTTACGTCAGACATGCTTGAACCCTCGTGCGCATGCGTGAGTTTTTCCACGCCTGTCGGTGACGTCATTCGCCTGTGAGCACGCCTTGTGGAAGGAGTGGTCCCGCCCCCCCTGTCGGATTTTCATTGTCTGGAAATGGCGGAATGAAAAGGACTTTTTTTCCATCAGAATTTTTTCAGACGCTGTTAGAGACTGGCACCTGGAAACCATTCGAAAAATTTATCTGGCTTTCAGTGAAAATTTTACGGGCTTCACAGAGAATAAGGACTTTAACTACAGGTTTAAGGACCCCTTTAAAGGACGGTCGCGGCGCCGCGCTGCGAGCTGCGACGATGCGACGATGCGGCACAAACCACTGGATCATTTCTAAGCTGATGGCTCTGTGGATACGAGACCGTCATGTGCTCTTTCTCTGGTTATCACAAGACCTGGACATCAGCCATTTTCCGGCAGATTTCACTTTTAACAAGAGATTTTGTCATGGAAAGCCGCGCGGAGGCTTCGCGCGTCACGACCGATTCGCTGATGAAGCGAGACAAAGGAACACCTCCATTTCGGAGTGTTAGAGGACAAGTTGGGACATGTCTATCTCGGCTTTCAGTGCTTACCAGCCCAGTGAGTATAAAAGAACTTGTGGAGAGCTGGACATGTCCCAACTTGTCCTCTAACACTCGGTCGGGACCACTCCTTCCACAAGGCGTGCTCACAGGCGAATGACGTCACCGACAGGCGTGGAAAAACTCACGCATGTGCACGAGGGTTCAAGCATGTCTGACGTAAAAACATATGAATGAAATCCATATAGTTTTTGAAAAAAATAAAAAGGTATGATACTTTACGGACAGACCTCGTACTTGTGGAACAACATAATGTGAACATGTGCGTGAAGGTACGCATGTGTCCCTGCGAGTTTTCCTGAGAGTGAAGCCCCACCACAGACAGTGACAGATCACAGGGGAATGTTCAATTGCAGGTTGTTGTGTCCTGCTGTCACTGGGATCATCTGTCAAGTGCCCAAGGCTTTGCTAGAAGGCAGTAGGAGGCAGGAATGAGAGGCGTCACTCCTCCCACAGACGATGATCACACCGGGGGGTTCCTGCCAAGCAGGCTTCTGGCCCTGTCTTGCTCCTGTGGTCCCTTGGAATTCTTGTCTTTGATAGTTAATACCAGAGCAATAATCTTATAGCTTTGACAGAACACCCGATAGAAGCCGCCAGGGATTTTCCCAGCTGGAAGCAGCTTTTTCTCGCTATCATTTTGCCACGCTGCTGTGTCGACTGCACCAAATCAGTGCCCAGATTAATTTGCAGCTCAGGGAATTGTTTTGGCTGGATGATGAGACATTTCTCGCTATAAATGCCACACACAGACACACGCTTTCAGCGGTAAGTCAATACAGGGCAGGAACATAACTACTCTGACCTGATTTCGCTCTTGCTCTTTCCCTGCACGTCTTGCACTGCAAAAACCTTTCTCTTCTTCCCATCTCATCCTTCCTCAGCCATTGTTTCTTCTTCCTGCAAAAAAGAGAGCGAGAGAATCTATCGTTGTCATGACACTAGGCTGCATTTTTGCATGTGCACCCTCTACAGTCAAGGCAGGGAAACAACTTTGCCTTTACATGAGAAAAGATACAAACAGGAAGGCCAATTACAGCCCAGCAGTCATCTATCTGTCAACCATCTGACAGGAACATAGCGCCTCCAAATATATGACGCCCTCATAAATCAAAGCATCTCACTCTAACTAGCCTAGCTCGTGTGAGTAATTAGTAGTATCATGCAGAAGCATTTCAACATCCCGAAATACCATTAGATCATTTTACTTTTGATTTTCAGTCACTTTTCTCCAAAACCCACACACTCAGATAGCCAAATGTTCCTGAAAATTATATGCATAAAACTGATTTAGGAGCCACTCAGGAAATCGATCATGTAACAGAATCATTTAATGTTTGAGGAAGGGCCTTATGATTTGTGGATGTCGGAACCAGAGTTCATATTCCACATTTAAAGATTAAAAAGAGGACCTTGTATTTTCTAACTGCCTCGTGCCCTCTCACAGCAGCCCCACCCTGCGGGGGCTGCATTGCTATTGCAGATGCTTTATGACGGGCAATTTAGCTTCAGCTGCTATCTGAGCCATCTCAGGAATGGATGCGCTTAGAATCAAGTGCAATAAAGCCTGAGAGGGAAGTGGAGGAAGAAAAAAAAGAAGGTGTGGGGGGGTGTGGGGGGGTATGGGGGGGAAGCAAAATAAAGAGAGACAACAACCACGTCTGGACAGCCAGCCCCCCCGGACAAAAGGTGTGGGGGTGGGTCTGCTGCAGACACACAAACACAAACACTGGTTTCCCAGGCGCTCGCTCGGCTAGACGAAGCCGCGGCGCAGGCCTACCTGTGGAGCTTTCCAACCAGGCCGAGTTTGGTAATCAATGCATGCATAAAATACAGACTAAACACATATGCAGATTTTGCAGACGCGTTCTTCAAATGTATACCAAATCAAGGGTTTTTGTTGTTGTTGTTGTGGGGTCTGGGGGTGGGGGGTTGTCTGTGGGTATGCGTGTGAAACATTTGGTCCTCCACACCGGCTCGGCTTTGTTGAGTCTGCTGAGCTCCAGGAAATCTCCTGAGACGGGGAGACAGATTTACACCCTTCCCCCTGAGAGGGCTTTACAGCCTGGGACCCGGCAGAGCAACGGAGGGGCCAAGAGCACCAAGTGATGAGACAGAGAGAGGAGAGAGAGAGAGAGAGAGAGAGAGAGAGAGAGAGAGAGAGAGAGAGAGAGAGAGAGAGAGAGAGAGCAGAGGAAAGAAGGGAAAAATGGAGGGAGCGAGGAAGGATGAAATATGACTGAGATTGGAAGGGAGTGGTGATGATATCGATGGAATGCAACACGGGTGTTATTTGCTTGCAGCCTTTCGACTCCACGCACGTTGGCTACCCTCTTTCTCCCGTACATTGTGTCTCTCGCTCTCAATTTATCCATCCCGTGTAGACACTCGTGCACAAAGGGAGGCCGTAAATCTGCCAGTGAGGGCTTCTGGGGTGGATACACCTAAGACAGGCCTACGCTGTGTTTGGAGAGAATGCAGATGTACCTGCCTCCAGCACATCGTCTTCTGTCCCTGTTCCTCGCCTCCATTTGCCTCCGCACTGCCCCCTTCGTTTGATCCCCTCCATCTCTCTACAGAATATTTGTGTCATGTTTGTAACCCTTTTCAAACATATTCTGCCCCACACACTCATCCCCAGCAGTTGGCACAGTTCAGCTTATTATCCAACAGCTATTTAATGAAGCTAACTTTTTCTAGAACAGATTAGCTTTTCAGCTAACTTTGAAAACCATGGACTACTTAGCTTCTGCTAAGTTCCACTAATTTTAAGTCAGCAAACATTTTTTAAATAAACTTTAGCAGTAAAAAACATTTGTAAACCCTAAAATCATCATGTTTGTTTCCATTGCAGCTTGTACACTAATTCAATAAGCAAAATCAACAACGTGCAAAGATAACAGGCATCACCTCAAGGAGGTGGAGGAGCAGGAGGTCAAGCCAGGTGAAACGCATTCATTAGATTAATAAAATTATTTCCCATGTGTAGTTTTATTTCATAATATTTCTTATGGATTTAATACTTTCTGAATGTGGATAATGTATGCTGAATGGAAGCTACTGTTTTATGTAATTTCGTTCATTTAATTATTTATATATATATCTTGATCATCATCTGATCTTGGCCTGCTAAACCTTTTTGGGAACATTCATGTTAATACACTAAAATTTCAGCTATTTAGGTCTGTTTTTCAATGGTTTAGAGCATAAAACAAAACAAAACAAATAACCTCAAGCCAAAGTTAGATTCATATAACAAAATTAGCAGTTAGCAGTAGCTTCAGCTAAATGTTTTAATGGTTTAGCGTTATCACAGTTACCTTTTCAGTTAGGGGATTAGCTACTATCAAACCTAACATTTAGGTTAGCCGTGCGGCTCACTGCTCATTCCTTTGGTCTGACTGCCATGCTGAATGGAAGCTACTGTTTTTATTTGTTCATTTAAATATTTATGTACATCTAAACCATCATCTGAGCTTGGCCTGCTGAACCTTTTCGGGAGCCTTCGTATTTACGCTACAACATGTTAAAATTCAAGCTATTTAAGTCTATTGTTCAAGGGTTGAGAGTAAAAAAAAACTCAAGTCAAAGCTAAATTCATATAACAAAAGTTAACGGTAGGTTCAAACCCCAGCCTGTGTAGTGGGCGCCTTGCATGGCAGAAGCCTGACATTGGGGTGAATGTGAGGCATTATTGTAAAGCACTTTCAGTGTCTGATGCAGATGGAAAAGCACAATATTAATGCAGTCCATTTACCATTCACTGGCACATAGCTGCGTACAGTTTACGACGAGTTTACTCATTGGCACGCAAGACTACGTGCCAGTGCGGGGATCAAACTTGTGCAAGTGTCAAGGTGCCTTTAACAGTCACCAGTAGCTTCAGATAAATGTTCAGTTAACTTTTCAGTTAGCAAATGAGCTGTTATCAAAGCTAACTTTTAGGTTATAGCTATCCCCCACTGCACATCACTTTGGCCTGACTTTAAGGACTGAAATGAACAAAATACTCCCACGGAGGTCCACACTATTGTTGTGTAGTGACATGGCTGAGCCAGGGGGCAGGAAAGGACAGACACTTCGGGGGAAACAGAAGGGGAGATGTACCTTACGCTATAGGCGGCACCTTGTTGGGAAATTATTGTAACAAATACGAGGACTGTGCAACCTGTTTGCTGCAGTTCCTCTGTCTGAGAGCTCAAATCCATCATCCTGTGACAGGTCTAACTACCTGCTGAGTGATACCTGATGGCCTCAGATGGGCTGCATTCACTTATTCACCTCCACATGATATGTCTGAGATAAAGACACGGAGGGAGGCCTCAAAACGAAGCAGGGAAATTCTTGAGTAGGTTTCATATTTGCTGGTGTTCACAACAGGTGCAAGTATTGAGGGCGTCTATAAAAATCTTCTTTGTTCGTCCGGTGGCAAAAGAAGCGGCTATGGCGTTTCAAACATCTGCACTGGTCGTGCTCGCCTCCAGTCAAAACAGACCTACATGTGCACATCTCTGGCGTAATGATAACCCAGCCCAGCATAGCCTCTCAGTACAAATACGGCCTCAACCGCAGGCACACACGTGTAAACACACACCCTCTGAACATATACGCAGCCTGTATGACCTGATTTACAACGAGGTAAACGGTTTAAGCCACACGTCTCACTCCAGCACCTAAACACCTGACAGGCATCCCATAAATAAGACCAACCAGAGACTCCCACATAATTTAAACCTTTGCTATCTCTTAAGATAACATGTAACAGGTCTCAACTCCATATATTAGAGCAAAAACGTTGGAGAGGATGGACATGCCAAAGTTAGCACATGAGGGTGCAGGGGAACTTCAAATGTTCAGAGAACGGTTTGGGTTTTTGGGATACAGTGTGGGAATGAGGTTATCTAGGCCTGGAATAATGTGCATGTGTGCGTGGGTGTGTACGTGTGAATGGCCCTGGCCTGGGGCGTAGCCTAGTATAGCCACAGCCCAGCCCAGATCAAGGCCCAGAGCCCGGAGTTCCACTTCTACATCTGCCATAAATCGTCCTGCCTTTGTCTGGTCTCTCTTTCACTGGCTGAAACTTATCCTCTTCCATTAAGAGTGATGGATCAGCGGCTCTCAGGGCATAAGACACGGTGAGGTTACAGGTCCTTGCAAAAATTGTATTTTACGCTGAAACTGTGAAAGAAATACACACAAAAGCGTACATGCACGTGTAGCTTTACCCCAGACAGGCAGCATTAGACATTTTAGACAATATATTTCCAGGCAGGGACAAGCAGAAGAGCTTTTGATGTTAGAGAAAGCAGGTAACACTTATCGGCAATGTTAATACTTTCCAGTTTGTGTAAGAAGAGAGGCACTGTTAGAGTGTAATGCCATTAAATAATCAGCTCCTTAAATTTAACAGCATCCGTGCTCCCTCTGGTGGCGAGTCGTTGTCATGATTCCTTGACAAAGTGATTTTCCAATCAACTTAATTCATCCATATATCATCCAGTCTCAATCTTAAAAATCATACATTTGATTATAAAAGCAAAGATGTTGTGGAAGTAATGAAAAGCTTCTAAATGTAAAATATTTTACAATAAGAGTCTGAAGCATTAAAGTCTAAACAAAATACTTCCAACTGTCCTTTATAATTAAATTATTTTGGGTGAATCATTCCATGACTTTGCAAGAATATCATCCTGATTGATTCATTATTAACGTATCCTGTCATGCATTGGCTGTAAACGTGCAGTAATCAGGTAATTTGCAAAGATCTATTATTTCTTTTAATATACTTCTTTCTCTGATTAATTCAACAAAATTCTCAGTTGAAAATTGTCTATTTCAATTTATTTGGGAAATAATCGTTATCATACGAAAACACATTTACACAGTACTTTTTATCTCCAGGAAAAAAAAGGTGATAACAAATGCGCATTTAATTCAACAAAAACCATAAGCACACTTTATGTCAATTTTGAGTCGTGTTGAAATGGTCATTTTAATGTTTTCAGCAAGGCTATGTGACATAACAATATACATCTCTCAGACATTATGAAAATATCTGTTAAAAATAGGCTATATTTTGCTCTGTAGTCTGTTGCTAATGTCACAGCTAACTAGAAAAGCTGTGCTGGGCACGTCGTTTAGCCTAACTGGAGCGAGCTAACTATTTCCAACATTATTTCTCTTTTTGTGTTAGACTGTCCGTCTAGCAGTGATGAAGTGACGTCTAAGACCAACATTTATAAGATACATAAAACAATATTCACCTCCTCTGGTTGGAAACACGGACAGGCCACATTTTACTTTAATCATCTCCTTGTAAATTTCTCTTGACCAATCAAAGACGATCAGAGGAAGACAGGAAGTGAACTCAGCACCAAGGTGTTGCAAGAAGAAAAAACTTTAGTTTGTAATAAAACAACAAAAAAATTCAATTATCATCATTAGCCATGCCCATTATTTCAAATCAGTGTTACAAGAAGATTGAAAATATACAGTTTCGTATTTGTTTTTGTTCCTTGAATGCTGTCTCTCTCCCTCATATATATATATATATATATATATATATATATATATATATATATATATATATATATATATATATATATATATATATATATATATATATATATATATATATATATATATATATATATATATATATATATATCGGCTACGTTTGTGTTACAATGAGGCAGAATGGAAATGTTTGACAAAACATCAGAGGTTGTTTTTTTTCAATGATTGATGAATTTATATAGATAGATAGATAGATAGATAGATAGATAGATAGATAGATAGATAGATAGATATAAAATCATCAATCATTGAAAAAAGCATTAATGTCTGATGTTTTATCAGACATTTCCTTTTGCCGTCATTGTAACACAAACATATTTAAGATTAGCACAACCATCTACTCAACCCACATAAAACACAACCACAGGGTTCAGACACTTAATTTTTTTTTTTTTTTTTTTTACATACAAACCATTCCAAAAGAAAAGAATCACACTGCAGGGTTTACATTTTTCAGATTAATGCAAAATATACGGAGTTGCGTTCAAATAACATACACACTACAGTTACACAATGGCTAAAAATCCAGATTTCGTATTTTGTTATTTCATTTCATAATTGCTGGCTGCAAATGTAATCTTTTTTTTTTTTTTTGCCCGCAGCAACAAAAAAAAAAAAAAAAAAAAAGAATTTCGACCGACGCAAACTTTGCGTGCATGTCACAACAACGACCTCAGATCAGCAGGCCTCCGTACGCGCGCCTGTGTGCACGCACGCAGTGGCTTGCACTAATTACACCTTTCCTGGTGTTTATAATACAAATATGATGAAGGATGTGAGTCAGTTTTAAACGGTCGAGTCCTTAATTGCACCAACACAATTATGGTTTCAAAAGCATATAAGTAAATATGCGCGGTGCGTGTGTGTGTGTGTGCGTGCGCGCCACTCTAAATACAACATAAACTGCACGCATAACGTGATGACAAAGGCAGCCCTGTGCAGCCTTTGGAGTCCGCATGACAGAAAGACAGATCCAAATAAATATCAGGCTGCAGCTGAGTGATGACGCCCCCAGGCGGTGGGAGCGCGGCACTGCAGCGCTGACGTCCGGTTGAAAGATTCACAACTGACGCTTTACAGCAGCCCCGTGTGTGCGCGCCAATGAATTGTGTTTTTGATTTTAGGCTCTATTCTGCGCATGCGCAGGAACCACGGCGGAGGGGGCGAGTGGGCGCCGGTGGCCTTTGTCTGGGAATGTGCTCGTCTCGTGCGCTTGCGCGTTGCTCCGCCGGACAGCGGAGGCACATAAAGCCTGGTAAATTGCACCAGGGCAATAAAATGGCAATAAAATGACAACAACAGTGCGTTAATCCATCACCAGGGAGCGCTGAAGGCACTGTAAAGAGCTCTGGCTGCAGTCGAAAATGATTTCGAGGGTTTATCAGCTCGGTGGCTGCAGCGCCCATTCAGGGTGCCAGGGGGCAGTGCGGAGCAGGGAAGCGGTGCTGTTCTGTCCCAAAGGAGCAGGCCTGTATTAATATAAAGCAAGTAGGATCCGGTCATAAAGAGATATGGCAACTTCATATTGATTCGTCCTGCTTCTTTTAATTAGAAGGCAAAATTAAAATAGGGGAATGAAGTTTTTAGCCCAAGCAGGGGGTTGATGAAAAACCCGAGCCTTATGTGGTGCAGTAATTTCCATACTGTTGCAGTAGTAGGGCCCCGCAAGCCTCGCCGCCGGCTCCCTGCGGCTCCTGGAGAAAGAGCACTTTATTCGGCAGCACCTGGATTTATGTGAGAGGAACCAGAAGCAGCAGGTGATGGAAACTGCAAGCCCAGTAGGTTGGTTGTGGTTGTGGCCAGGGGGGTTCTGGCAAGGTAGTAAGTGGGCCCAGTGGGTCACACTGTCATTTCCTGTTTCTCGAAGTCTTTACCCCCCCACCCCCCATTTTTTTTAGCATCCTTCTATTCCAGCTTCCCTTCATGTGCTGCTCCGACCTTCCTGCCAGGATCGCTTCCTCCAATAAGAACCAGATGAATGGTTCTGAGTCTGAGCTGGCCGCGCGCTGCCCTTCCCATCATCAAGACAACACATCTGACATACATTTTCACATAGTACGGAATAAAATATGGCTTTAAAAGTTGTCGTTTGACATAATGCAGTGTCTAGCTCCCAATTAAGGTCAGGTCTTTTTTTTTTCTTGTGGCCTGTAAAAACCCAACGTGCTACTTTTGTTCTACATGACAAAACTGTTGTTGATGCTCAGGACTGAGCAAACCGGTTTCAAAGCACCGGTTACCACATCCAACCCTCAGATTTTTTTTTTGGACATGATACAGCGTATTTCAGCGCTGACATGAAAACAAATTTCATAACATGTGCTGGGGTTGTGAGAGAGACTGTAGAGTAAAAACGAAGATCTCCACACCCCACATGAAACTTCTAACCAGTTTGCCGTCAGCTATTCCACAAGAACAGCATTCTAAACTGAACCAGGTGTGTACATGCCACAGCGAAGAGGTCAAAAGTGGAAACACTTTTTTTTTTTCCTTTTTCTTCCTGTTCTTTTCAGAACATGTACTCCTTCGCTTTATTTTAAGTTAGCTTTATATCCAGTTTGTTGGATGTTCAGTTAATTTATGCAGTGCTGTGGAACAGTTTGTGCCCCCTTTTGCATAGATGGACGCATTTAAATTTTTTAAGATGTTGAATTTTTTTAAAAAGTAATTGGATTTTTACATTCACAGTGACATCACATCTTTACAGTATGGCGTATGTAAAATCATGTGCCGCCACAAGTAAAATGCAACTAAATTTTATAGCTGTTTTTTAGACAACTCAGGGGATGGATACATGAACATTTCCAAGTCACTGAATATGTCTTGAGCTTCACTGACATTCATTTATTTTCTACCCACTTATTCTAATTAAGGGTCACAAGGGAGCTGGAGCCTATCTCGATGGTCGGCGGGTGAGAGGCGGGGTACACTCTGGTCAGCATGCGAAGGACACATATACACAGATGAACACATTCACAGCTATGATCAATGTAAAGTTTCCAGTTTATCTAACCTGCATGTATTGGATGTGGAAAACGAACCCAGGACCTTCTTGCTGTGAGGCAACAGTGCTAACCACGAAGTCACCAAGCAATGAATGAAGGGCAGCGTGGTGGCTTAGTGGTTAGCACTGTTGCCTCACAGCAAGAAGGTCCTGGGATCGTTTTCCACCTGGTTCTTTCTGTTTGGAGTTTGCATCTTCTCTGTGTGGGTTTCCTCCCACAGTCAAAAACATGCTTATTTAGAGTCTGCTCCTTTCTTTGCCCCTGACCAAGGCGGCGTCTCTACATCTGGAGTTGATCCCCAGATGCTGGACTGTGGCTGCCCACTGTTCCTAGCAGTGGATTGTCTAACTGTAACTAGGAAATGCAGAGGACAAATTTTACTCTTTGTATATACAGTGACAATAAAGGTCCTTGACATCAATCATTAAAGCATCATGACAGAGTTTTGGACGCCATCTAGTGGTGATAATTCAGGTTGCAAGCTATCAATACCCTGTAATTGTTTTCTGAGGAAGGATGCCGGTCGTATTGTTTGTAATAGACATTAGATCAGGATTAGTGGTGTCCAGTTCTCTACCCGAGTGTGCCTCCAGCTTTGCAGTCACCTCTGAACTTTTGTGAAAGGTCAACAATTACAAAATTGGCTAACTTGCTAACCTAGAAGTTTCCTCGTTTTAAAATGTTTATAATAAGCTATCAGTACAACAGTGTAATTTGTCACCTCATATCTATTCAAGATGCCAGTCAAGGCTCTGTCTACAGTGTGTCTGCTTGTCATAAGCACACGAGCACATATTTGGTACGGCATGGGCAAGGTTCAGTTGCTGCTTTGATTGCAATTTTAAACCTCCAATATTAGATGGGGTTGTAAACTCCATCACGTCATTTTCTGAAATACAAACTATATGATCCTGCATGGTAAATCTGTCTGGGAGAGATAGTTCTCCCAGTCACTCTCAAACTGAGCGTCTGTGCAAGAAGAAGAGTGAGTGAAGCCACCAAGATGCTGAAGGACTTTTTGGCTTCAGTGGCTGCGATTGGAGACACCATAAAACAACTATTATGTGTTGCATCACCCATCACAGCTTCAAGGTGGAATCATACAATGTATTTTCATACATATAAACTAATCAAATCTAGGCTTGAATCTCCCATGTGCCTTCTGGCAAACTTCAGATAAAGATTCATATCTTGTTTTATAGAAAATCCTCTGTGCCATGTCAGCAGCAAACCTTATAACTGGTGCTGCTACAGACAAAAGTTGCACTATGCACAGTTTCTCCAGCCACAGAAGCCTATAACTCTTTCAGAACTGTCTTGGGTGTTTTGGTGGCTTCCCTCACGAGTCTCCTTCTTGCATGTCACTCAGTTTTGGAGAACTGTCTACTTCAGACAGATTAACCATTCTGTACCATTGTGTCTCTATTTTTTTAATGATGGATGTATATTAAGTCCAAGACATATTCACTGACTTGGAAATGTTCATGTATCCATCCCTGACCTGTCTGAAGAAAACTGGCTGTAAAAGTGATTTAGTTGGGTTTTAGACTCTGATAAATTAAATTATACATTTATTTAATCTAGTTAAGTCAACCTGTCCTGCATAACTTGGTTGTTCATTTTATGATTATTTGGTGTATTCTGTTATATGGGAACAGTAGCCATAACTAGATGAAGTAAATATGGTAATTTCTTTGAGTGTCCTAACAGGGCACACATTTATGTATGCAAATGATTCAATATTTTTTATTTTTTGTATGCCATGCAGTGGTTCCTAAGAAGTTGGCAGTTTGGTTCCACCAAAGCTCATTTGTTTTGTTTTTTCTCACCATATGCAGGTAATCCAGTTTCTTCCATTCAGCAAAACATCTCCAATCAGGAACTGTTAGTACCAATTGGTTTTGTTTTGTTTTAGTAGCATTCCAGTTCTGGATGCACGCACCTAAAATATCAGTTTATGTAATGTGCATTTTTTATTCACATTTAAGAGAAATTGAGCTGTATTTTTTAAAAATGGATAATCTGAGAGATGGATAAACCCGCAAAAGCAGTGGTTCACAAAGTATGGGCTGCGGTCTCCTTGTGGGCTATGAAGGTACTGCAGGTGGGTTGTGGCCCCCTGGTGGGTGATGAAGGTATCACAAATAGGTCATGGGAAGTTATTAAAATTACAACAAAACTTTTCTATTGTGTAATAAAGATATAATTTTAGAAATCAAAATTATTATTATTATTATTACCTAAAACATTTGTTTATTTAAATAAAAGGAATCACAAATCATGAAACAAAGCCATGGAGTTTAAATTATGTGTTATTCTTCATGTATTTGTCCTACTTTAACATATTCTGTATATGAAAGTGCTTCATGTAAGTGTCGTCAAAACTGTGACTAATGTTCGAGTACGCCCCAGACCATTTTCAGATTTAAAAGTGGGCCCCAGCGTTCCTTAAGTTTGGGAATGGCAGCCCTAAAGTAGAGGGATAGACAGGCGAGGGTGGGAGAAGGAGGTGTTTACAATATATTGTTGAAAGATGCGTTTAGTCTCATCCGCTTTCTAGATTCTCTCACATCTGGTGGACTCCCATCACGCTGATCCATGTGGGTTTGTTTCTGGTTGACATGAAGGACTCAGTGTTTAGACGTGAACTGTTTGGATGAATTGGCTCCTGTGTGTGACAGATCCTGTGAATAAAACCCTGTATCACTCCGGCACCCTTAGAAGTACGACACCTAGGACACGTAATATTTCAAGATTCTACCATGAATCAGCGTGCAGACCCTCTTCCTCTATTTCCTCTAAGTTTTATTACAAATATGTTTACAGCTAATCAGTGTAATGGACTGGGCTGTGAGGACTTGAATGTGTGTTTAACATATATTTCCTGACAGGGCCCTTTACGTGCAGGTTGTAATATTGAATTATAAAACCTTTTGAAGAACTTGTCAGGAGCCCTGTTGCACTGTGTGGTTCAACATCTACGAGCCTTCTTTTATGTGCCGGATTTGTTATGCAATGTGGTGTTATTACATATTTATCAGGGTTCATAAGCCACTAAAAATGTAATAAGTCGAGCAGCTGCCTGCAGCAGCAGACCATTCCGTGTTGTTTGAAAGCTCTCTTGGCCAAACCTTGCAGCCGGAATTCTTCCATGGATGGTGAAATTCAGCATCACCCATTGAAATAAATACCATCAGAGAAAATCTCTGGGATTTCACTGCTCCTCTGAACTGCAATCCTTAATGGAAAGAATATTCGTAAACTAAAATGTGGGATCTTTACAGTTCTACAGTAGACGGATGTGATTTTTTTTTTTTTTTTTGCTGTGTTCTTTGCCTAAAGGAGGTTGTCACAGCTGGATGTTTCTCACCCTTGGATGTTGAACCTCAAGCGTATAATACTTCATGTTCATACACAGTGTAACATTAGATCGTTTATGGCGCCGTATTATGTGAAGGCGGGCTACAGCTTGGAGCAAAAGCAGGAGAATGTGGCGGTCAGCGGCGGGTCTGAGACTGCCAGGGCTCAGGGCCGGAGCCTCCGTGCGTGTCTGCTCTGAATGTTAATGGATTAACGCTCACCACACATACAGCTACGCTGGGAAATACAAGATGACTTTTAACGTGAAAGGCCGCCAGTAAGTCGCCGTCATAAATTCAGGGACACATGCTGTCTGTAGCGTCCCGGCAGCCGGCTGTGTTTCCTCCGGGAGCCCGTGTGTGTGTGTGTGTGTGTGTGAGATGGAGAGTGGGTGTTGGGTGGAGGAGGGGCACGTGGACTCGACCTTGCCTTGTAAGATACGATCAGACTGTGTTGGCAGCTGTGGCCTTGCACAGGCGTAGCCAGGGTACAGCACGTACGTACAGCAGCAGGTACATATGGGTTGTGTTTATGCAGCCAGATCGTACATTAGCCTCGCTCGCATCAGTGTCTCCAACGCACAGCCTGCTGATATTGCATATTCAAGGGAAGCCCACTGGGTGCAGATGCTTTAAGTGACTTGGGGCTCATGTAATGTGATTTTCGACAAAGCAAAAGCAAGTGCAAACCGCGCGCACTGTGCAGTGTGCGATTTAGCAGCAGGGAGACGATGAGGCCCAATTTGAATAAATATCAATGCATTCTGTGCTGTAAATAAGAACCGTGTTTGAAGCAACAACAACTGCTTTGTTTCTGTGAATCTGAGGCATTTTAACTGCACTAATGGATTAACAGCACATTTCACCTCAAAGTCTCGCCACACAATTTGACACTAATATGCACCATTTTTCCTCATCTTTTTGTTGCGGCAGTGCAGTTAGATATAATTATGTCAATGGATGATTTCTAGCAATCTACTGAAGATCTGACTTACAAGCAATCCGTAGCAACAGCACACTTGGGGGGAGACTGACACATGCAGGAATATAAGAATTATAGTGTTGCAACTTCTAATCCAATTATCTTATTCTAGTGATTAAAAGACAGTGCAGTGTTTTCCTATGATTTTCTGTCTCCAACCACAGAGTACTTACTGCCTTGAGTCTCTCCCTTTTCTGCAAATTAATTTATGGTCTGATTACAGGACGAGCCTCCAGATATGAAGGAGCACAAATCACTGGTCCTTACCAGATGGCAGAAAAACGGCACAGGATAATTGAAAATCTAGAAGTGGATCAATATTTAGAAGCCCAAGGTTACATGGAGTATGACACTACTATTAACATGGAAATATGATGCATTATGTCCACAGACAAACCGGACTCTCTTGTTTGATAGTTGCCGGTTATAGAGTGAAATGTTTCTACAGCGTTAGCTTCTTAACAACAAAAAATATGGTTAGGTACTTCCATAAAGATGAAAATAAGACTCAAGCGGACGTCGTCGTTAGCTGAATCAAGCAGTAAGGAGTGGCTCTGATGGCGTTTTGTTCAAGGTCCTGAATGAAGTTACGAAGAGGGTGATGGCTAAGTGGTTAGTGTGCTTGTTTCCAGTGTGGAAACTCCTACCCATTCTCCACTTCCTATTCACGGTTTTAGAGTATCCCAGAATCCTTTGCGTGCTGGGGAGGGAGGCTTGATAATGGCTCAGCTTAATGCTAACTTTAACATTGAAAATGCCATAGACATGCTAATGCGTTAGCATGGGTCCCGTTTTTAAGTTATAAAATACATCTATCAACTGTTTCAGAAGACCATAACAGGTCGGTTTAACATAAAAAAAAAGGTAAATATTACTCACAGACATATGCTCTTTAGGGTTTTAGTGGGGAAAATTTTAAATAAAGCAAAATAAAACAAAGAACCAACGAAGCAGCAGATCAAAGCACTGCTTCATTGGTTCAAGGTTCAATGCAAAGCCGCGCTGCAGAAACGGTTGATTATACAGACCTGCTGCAGGGTCTGTATGTAGAGAAATGATCATTTTCCTGACAAACACCCCCAAAAACAACAGCCACTCTGAAGGGCCGATAAGGCAAAAAGCAAAAAGGCTATTTATGTTGATGGATCGAGTCATTTCTTAAGGACACCCGAAAAGAACCGGTTCCCGACACACAACCCTAACAGCAACACACTTTTTTTTTTTTTTTATATAAAACTCACATTACTACTATAAAACTCCCATACGACTCATGATTATCTTAGTTAAACACCTAAATACATATTTTGGTTGAACTCACCTCCATAACGACGTAATGTTGCTAACAAGTTGCCGCAAATGCTTGTTTACACTGACAACGAAATCTCGGCCTCCCCGGCAAGAACGTGATTATGCGCAAGATTTGACACCGTAAAGGAGTCTATGGAGTTGCGTCAGGGAGGGCATCCTGGCAACTTGTGCCAAATTTTATGCAGATCCCACTCAGACCGGCTGTGGAGACCCTGGGGGGAAAAACAAGGGAAAAGCTGAAGGGACTTACTTTACTGAATGAAGTTACACAATGTAAACAATAGGGCACCGCTGTCTCATTTGAACCCTGCGTGACATCACAGGATGTGACCACTCCTGCTGTGCAACAAATACACAGCATAACTTCACATGGAAAAATAATGTACTGTTTTGTTTTCGGCTGCAATCACCGAAACAGTCGCGAAAAGTTTTTTTTTTTTTTTTTGCGGTTCCCAGCGGAGAAGAGAAGACGAGGCAAATGTGAGACATCGTCTGCACAGCTAACCAGAGTAGCTGCGTTCTCTCTCCTGCAAAACCGCCTTGACACGTTTGAGCTCCGGGTCATAAACAAACCGCAACACGTCCACTTTCCCACCGTATTGTCACTTTTTCTTTGCATTTTCACTTTGTCTGCGTGTAATTTGTGTTTTTCCCCAGAAGTAGAGAAATTATGTCATATGCATCATATTTTACCCCTTTAGTGCCCACCCTCAAACAAGACTGTGCTGCTGGTTACGATGGAATGCGTATGCGTGAGGCACAAGTGCTGTAGAATTAGTGTCCGTTTACCACATTTAGCCTTTAGTTTGGAATAGGGTGGTTATCCTGTGTCACTGAGTTATGATTTTAATAACGTAATGTAAATTAACGAGTGGCAACATGGTTTCGTGGTTAGCACTGTTGCCTCACAGGTGGGAAGATCATGGGATCACTTCCCACCTGTGGCCTTTCTGTGTGGCGTTTACATATCTCCCTCTGGGTGCTCTGGCTTCCTCCCACTTCCTAACACATGCGGGTTAGGTGAATTAGTGACTCTAACTTGGCTGTGCGTGTGCATGTGTGTGTGTGTTTGTGTGTGTGTCCGTCTGTATGTGGCCATGTGACAGCCTGGTCAGACTTGTCCAGGGTGTACCCCACCTCACACCCTATGACTGCTGGGATAGGCTACAGCCCCCCATGACTCTAGATTGGAATAAGTGTGTATAGAAAATGACTGAATTAATGCATATGTCACAGAAATCCAAAACCACCTGTGTCAAGCATAAATTATGTTTATATGAGCGAAGCGCCACACAGCGGTGGGAAGCTTGCTCTATGGTAGATGAAGGCATGGACCGGAAATGGCACAAAATAATCTGGAAACAGCACAAAAAACTCTGCCCATAGGGGAAAAAGCCACAAACCAGACAACATTGTCCTAAAAACCTGTAAAAAGCCACAAACCAGACAACATTGTCCTAAAAACCTGTAAAAAGCCACAAACCAGACAACACTGTCCTAAAAACCTGTAAAAAGCCACAAACCAGACAACATTGTCCTAAAAACCTGTAAAAAGCCACAAACCAGACAACACTGTCCTAAAAACCTGTAAAAAGCCACAAACCAATGGTAGACAAAGCCACAAACCGGAAATGGCACAAAAAACTCTGCACATGGTAGACAAAGCCACAAACCAATGGTACAACCCCTGGCAAAAAATTATGGAATCACCGGCCTCAGAGGATGTTCATTCAGTTGTTTAATTTTGTAGAAAAAAAGCAGATCACACACATGACACAAAACTAAAGTCATTTCAAATGGCAACTTTCTGGCTTTAAGAAACACTATAAGAAATCAAGAAAAAAAGATTGTGGCAGTCAGTAACGGTTACTTTTTTTAGACCAAGCACAGGAAAAAAATATGGAATCACTCAATTCTGAGGAAAAAATTATGGAATCACCCTGTAAATTTTCATTCCCAAAACTAACACCTGCATCATATCAGATCTGCTCATTAGTCTGCATCTAAAAAGGAGTGATCACACCTTGGAGAGCTGTTGCACCAAGTGGACTGACATGAATCATGGCTCCAACACGAGAGATGTCAGTTGAAACAAAGGAGAGGATTATCAAACTCTTAAAAGAGAGTAAATCATCATGCAATGTTGCAAAAGATGTTGGTTATTCACAGTCAGCTGTGTCTAAACTCAGGACCAAATACAAAAAACATGGGAAGGTTGTTAAAGGCAAACATACTGGTAGACCAAGGAAGACATCAAAGCGTCAAGACAGAAAACTTAAAGCAATATGTCTCAAAAATCCAAAAATGCACAACAAAACAAATGAGGAACGAATGGGAGGAAACTGGAGTCAACATCTATGACTGAACTGTAAGAAACCGCCTAAAGGAAATGGAATTTACATACAGAAAAGCTAAACGAAAGCCATCATTAACACCTAAACAGAATAAACAAGGTTACAATGGGCTAAGGAAAAGCAATCGTGGACTGTGGATGACTGGATGAAAGTGATATTCAGTGATGAATCTCAAATCTGCATTGGGCAAGGTGATGATGCTGGAACTTTTGTTTGGTGCCGTTCCAATGAGATTTATAAAGATGACTGCCTGAAGAGAACATGTAAATTTCCACAGTCATTGATGATATGGGGCTGCATGTCAGGTAAAGGCACTGGGGAGATGCTGTCATTACATCATCAATAAATGCACAAGTTTATGTTGATATTTTGGACAATTGAAAGGATGTTTGGGGATGATGAAATCATTTTTCAAGATGATAATGCATCTTGCCATAGAGTAAAAACTGTGAAAACGTTCCTTGCAAAAAGACACATAGGATCAATGTCATGGCATAGGGTTAATGTCAACGAGCAGATCTGATTTGATGCAGGTTTTAGTTTGGGGGATGGAAATTTACAGGGTGATTCCATAATTTATTCCTCAGAATTGAGTGATTCCATATTTTTTTCCTCTGCTTGGTCTAAAAAAGTAACCGTTACTGACTGTCACAATCTTTTTTTCTTGATTTCTTATAGTGTTTCTTAAAGCCAGAAAGTTGCCATTTGAAATGACTTTAGTTTTGTGTCATGTCTGTGATCTGCTTTTTTTCCACAAAATTAAAGAACTGAATAAACATCCTCCGAGGCCGGTGATTCCATAATTTTTGCCAGGGGTTGTAGGTTCTGCAACAGTTATTCAATTTTAAATATTGTTTGATGATATATATATATACACAGATAGTGTAGAGCTTTGCTCAGTAATGTCAGTGGCATCAAATATATAATGTGTGAAATACCAAGTGTTCCAGTACTTTTGGAGGGCACAGTATCATAACCTTATGATGAGTGCAAAATGAGTGTGATATTATTATTATTGTTTTGTTTAAGAATGTTAAATTTTCACTATTGCTGCACTTTGTGTGAAATCATAGTCATATCATATCTCATATTGATATGACAATATTGAGATACGATAATTTGGCCATATTGTACAGCCCTACTGTCAACTGGCTGAAAACATTGAATGAAGCTGAAAGTCAAAACTATATATATATATATATATATATATATATATATATATAGCTGAAAGGTTTTGGCCATATGCTCCACCGAAGCATTTACTCCAAAAAAAAAACAAAAAGTCTGAAGGACCCAAATGACATAGTGAGATGCTGAATCGCTCATCTTTTCCGCGACATATACATATGAGCAGGAGAATTTCTTAAAATTGTGCAGTTTGGGAAAATTTAATATGAAATCATAAACACCAAAAAGTGATTTTGCACAATGTCACCCATTTAATAATTATCTTATTTGATCAAAAGCTGAATATGGACTGTTTTCATTTTTAAATGTACTCCTTGAAAGATAAAACCCTGAATGGAAAAACTATGTGGATAATTTAAATTTAAACTGTTGAATAATTTATTTAATTTCTGAAACAATGAACATAGTCATATGAACAATTGTGAACATGCAGAAATTTTAATATACTGATGTTGAGATGTGATCAGGGGCCCCAAAACCTCATTACAGTAGCATTCTTTTAAAATATATGTGCAGTTCCCATTATGCACTGAGGTTGCTGTCATTCTGCTGAATGTTGTAGAGTAGGTAGCTCAGTGGAAAGGAGACCTGGGTTTGAATCCCGTTCATGCTACCTAGCTGTCCTTGCGCAAGACACTTAATGTGCATTGTCTCATTCCACCCAGCTGTAAAAATGGGTATCAGCCTCAGCTGTAAATGTGAGGCATCGTTGTAAAACGCTTTAAGCATCTGCTAGATGGAAAAGCCCCAGAGAAATGTAGTTGTCTTCTTAAGACTCATAAAACATTTATTTTCTGTTGCTTATAATTAGTTTCATTGTTTTACCTCATTGTAACTCCATTTGTTGGTTTGTATTTGGTCTTTAATTTGTTTTTATAAATGTTTATTATCACTTTTTCTTATATCCAGTTTGTAAGTTCCGGTTTGAACATTCTCTTTCTCTGGTATCTAAGTACGTGTGTTTTCCTCTTCTTTTCTGCTGTCGCTGGTATCTAAGTTAACATGTCTTGTAGTGTGCTGGAGCTTTTCTTGTAGTCTTGCAGGTTGCAAACAGATCCATCCTAATGCACCGTTCCACCTACCATATGAACCATGACTGTAAAACATGCAACACACCATCTAGTGTTCAACAAAAATAAATGCATTACTTACTTTACAGAGACCACAGCAACTATGAGAGGCTCATTTTGTATTTTTCATCATCCACTTCTGTGGAATGTGCACAAAAAACACTACAGAGACAAAAACTAGAGGTGGGTGATACCGGGAATTTTGGTATTGATCCGATACCAGGTAAATACAGGTCCAGTATCGCAGATATCCATACCAATACCGATACTTTTTCATATTTAAGCTTCATAGATCCAAAGGATCCAAAAGACCTAGGATAGAATTTCGCCTAACATTGTACGTGACAACAAAATACTTTATTATCACAATCAACATTTTTGTTTAAAAAATATCACTCAACACAACTTAAAACAAAATCTCCTGAGGTAGAGGGCCGACAAACCACAATACAATGGTGCGCTGCTCCGTGTTGTGTGACACAGTGTAGCGCTGCTCTTACAGAGAGCAGACTTTGATGAATCTGCGTGCGCAGCAGTCAGTGCGTGTGGGAGAGGAAAAAAAAGCTTGAGTATCGATCTTTTTACACGAGGATCGTTCAGTATCAATACCAGCATTGGTATCGATATTATCGATATTAGGATTGATCTGCCCACCTCTAACAAAAACATGAGTTGACAAATCTCTTACAAATGCAAAACAACAAATATTCACAATGTGTTAAAGTTGCTAAACTGGTTTCTTTTTTTACTTCTCCAACTACACTGTTTGAAAGCCAACAAACAACTGAAACAAAGGTGTTAGCTTATTAACTTTCCAACATTTTTAGCTTTCCAAAGTTGGCTTTCCTAAGCTAGTTTCCTGCAGCGCATACAAAGGTGTTAGCTTATTAGCTTTCCAAAGATTTTTAGCTTTCCAAAGCTAACTTTCCAAAGCTAGCTTTCTGCGGTGCATACGTTCTCTCCAAAATCCACAGTGAAAGTTACTTTTTTCCAACGCACTTGAGTCACATTCCTGTGGAGCCCTGGTAGTGTCATCGCAAAATGTTTTGGAGAGAATGTGCGCACGTTTTATTATATCGCGCGCACGTTTTAAGCATCGTTTGAGTAAAACAAGGGCACGATCTACTTAAACGTGGCCACAATTTGTAAAACATGCATTACTCAATATTGTCTTGACACATAAATCTTGGCTATTAGCCAACAAACCAGCAGACAGCGTAATACATTTCCACATTAGAAATGGATCTGGTCAGGTTATATCATCATGGTTTGGGCACACAAGGACATATAGAGAACTCCAGCTACCAGCATGGCATCATCTGGAATTTAAGCACATTGAAAAGGATGCTGAGGGCGAAGCGTCTCCCCGTCGTGAGGATGACAATTTAGGTCATGTTATGGAGTTCATTTTGAACGAAAGGAAAACGCACGCACGTTTTATTAATTCAAGGGCTCAATTAAAGGACAACATGCGTATGAATTATCACGGCCAGGAAAACGTGCGCACATTTTATTAATTTGAGAGCACGTTTTATTAATTTGTGGGCTCTGTTAAAGGAAAATGTGTGCACAAATTATCATGGCCAGAAAAAAATATCACTTTAAGTGACCTCTCCCGAGTTCCGTACATTCCGTCCACAAAAAGAAAAAAAAAAAATGTGCTCCCGTCACGAAATGAGTCATATTTTTCATGACGGGGTTTTTTGATCTTACTACTACTAACCCTATCCCTTCCCCTAACCCTAACCATAACCCCCCCCCAGACCCCCCTCGCGCATCACTTTTAATTTCGGGGAACCCGTCACGGAATATATTCAAATGAATTTGTGCTCCCGTTAAGTGATCTGTCTTTAGTGATCTTTCTGCCCTTGCGGTGTCTATTTGTTCCTCCAAATGCACAGCAACCTGACATTTTTAGCGAATAAATAAATAAAATAGCTGGATTTACATGCAGATAGATTAACAGCAAACTCCGAACCCAAGATGGCACCATGAGTCACGTGAGTGATTTTTTTCGACTCGTCATAGGCACACTAACTCAAAGCAGCCTGGGTGTTGTGTGGGCCGCTGAAGAGGAGGTACTGCTGGCCCACTACCACCAGAGGGCGCCCTGCTTGGAGTGCGGGCTCCAAGCACGAGAGGGCGCCAGACCCAGAGGAGGTGACAGCTGTCACTCATCACTCCAGCTGTCACTCATCTACACTACTATATAAGCCGGACTGCAACTCCACCTCCCCGCCGAGAAATCGACTACCAGAACCAAGGTAATTTCTCTGCTGAATTTAAACTGTGACTTACGTCTGTTTGCAGCCGTAATCCTGTGAAGACCCAGAAGAGGGACAAACAGGAGCTGCACGAGTGTGTGTGATTTGGAGGTGGAGGTGCTCCCTCCTAACGGTATCTGGACTATATATTACTGAGTGTGCGGACTCACACTCACACATCATATTTCTGCTTTCTGCCAGCAGTACCAGGGTCGACAGTCGAAGACAGAGGCCACCTGGGGACTCGGGACTTGGCGGCTCCGGTGTTCTTCAGGCCGTTGGTGGTGGAAGCCGTGTGGGACGCGGCTTCTCTCTCGTCGGGCATCTTCTATCTTCGAGCCTGCCCACACTTCACCTGGTGTTTATTGACTGTGAGATTAAGACACGTTTCGTTGTGTAATATCACAACATTAAATTGTTACCTTTTGGCTTACTCATTGTCCGTTCATTTGCGCCCCCTGTTGTGGGTCCGTGCTACGACACCTTCCCAACACTGGGGCTTGACACATGGCAGGTTTTGACCACAGAAACACTCACTGTGAAATATCAGGAGCTGAGAATGGAATGTGCGCACTGATATTATTCATCTTAGTCAATGTCTGCCATCATGTCTTCTTTATGCCATCCTGTGTTGTAGACTGGGTGCGCCTGGACGCCCACTAAGCTGCAGAAAAAAAATGTCTTCATCCAATGTATGCTGAGTTTAGTGCTTGCTTGGGCAAGAACTAATATACAGTGGTATGTAAAAGTTTGGGCACCCCTGATAATTTCCATGATTTTCCTTTATAAATCATTGGTTGTTTGGATTAGTAATTTCCATTAAATATATCATATAGCAGACAAACAGCAATATTTAAGAAGTGAAATGAAGTTTATAGGATTTACAGAACGTGTGCAATAATTCTTTAAACAAAATTAAGCAGGTGCATAAATTTGGGCACCCCAACAGAAAAAAATACATCAATATTTAGTAGATCCTCCTTTTACAGAAATAACTGCCTCTAACGCTTCCTATAGCTTCCAATGAGAGTCTGGATTCTGGTTGAAGGTATTTTGGACCATTTTTCTTTACAAAACATCTCCAGCTCAGTCAGGTTTGTTGGTTTCTGACCATGGACAACCTGCTTAAAATCACACCACAAATTTTCAATAATATTCAGGTCTGGGGACTGAGATGGCCATTCCAGAACATTGTACTTGTTCCTCTGCATGAATGCCTTAGTAGATTTTGAGCAGTGTTTAGGGTCATTGTCTTGTTGAAAGATCTAGCCCCGGCGCAATTTCAACTTTGTCATTGATTCATGAATATTGGTCTCAAGAATCTGCTGATATTGACTGGAATCCATGTGACCCCCAACTTTTACAAGATTCCCAGTACTTGCACTGGCCACACAGCCACACAGCATGATGGAACCACCTCCAAATTTTACAGTAGGTAGCAAGTGTGTTTCTTGGAATGCTGTGTTCTTTTTCAGACATGCATACCTCCCCTTGTTATGTCCAAATAACTCAATTTTAGATTCATCAGTCCACAGCACCTTATTCCAAAATGAAGCTGGCTTGTCCAGATATGCTTTAGCATACCTCAAGCGACTCTGTTTGTGGTGTGTACGTAGAAAAGGCTTCCTCTGCATTACAGCATCATACAGCATCTCTTTGTGACAGCCAGTCTGCTCTGTGTCAGCCTGATCCCATCAGATCTCAGAAGCTAAGCAGAGCGGGATCTGGTTAGTACATGGATGGGATAGGAGGATGTGGATGGGAGACCTCTTTGGAACACCAGCGGCTGTGTGTGTTTCTCCAGGTAAAACTGGAGTTGCGTCAGGAAGGGCATCCGGCGTAAGACTTGTGCCATTTACCAATGCGGATCTGGGTGTATCTGCTGTGGCGACCTCGAACGAAACCGGGAGCAGCCGAATGAACAACAACAACAACAACAGCAGCATCTCTTTGTGCAAAATGCGCTGTATAGTTGAATGATGCACAGAGACACTATCTGCAGCAAGATCATGTTGTAGGTCTTTGGAGCAGGTCTGTGGGTTGACTATGACTGTTCTCACCATCCTTCGCTTCAGCTTATCTGAGATTTTTCTTGGCCTGCCACTTCAGGCCTTAACTAGTACTGTCCCTGCAGTCTTCCATTTCCTCACTATGTTCCTCACAGTGGAAACTGATAGCTGAAATCTCTGAGATAGCTTTTTGTATCCTTCCCTAAACCATGATGTTGAACAATCTTTGTTTTCAGGTCATTTGAGAGTTGTTTCAAGGCTCCCATGTTGTCACTCATTAGAAGAGATGCAAAGAAGGGAAACATTTGCAAGTGGCCACCTTAAATACCCTTTCTCATGATTGGATTCACCTGTGTAAGGAGGTCAAGGGTCAATGAGCTTACCAAACCAATTTTGTGTTCCAATAATTAGTGCTAAATGTATTCGAATCAATAAAATGACAAGGGTGCCCAAATTTATGCACCTGCCTAATTTTGTTTAAATAATTATTGCACACTTTCTGTAAATACTAGAAACGTCATTTCACTTCTCAAATATCAGGGTGTTCGGCTGCTATATGATATATTTAACTGAAATTTCTGATCCAGATAACCAATGATTTATAAAGGAAAATCATGAAAATTATCAGGGGTGCCCAAACATTTGCATACAACTGTATGCTGAAAGTGGTATATACATAAAATTATTATTTTGATCTATCTACACCGCTGTAGGAATGCACATAAGGATGAAATTTTGCTCCTTTAAAATGATATAACCGAATTATCAACAATAATAAATTATCCAAAACCTATATGAACATCCAGAATCATTAGACTGACAATGTTTAATGCAGTCCAACTTTAAGAAGACTGACTCTGCTCAACATGTTTTTAAGTATTTCAGACATCTACCACAACTCTTCAGTAAATTTTTCAAATGGAAACCACTGAATGGGTTTCACAGCACGGTGACTTAGCAGTTAGCACTGTTGCCTCACAGTGACAAAGTCATGGGTTCGATTCCCACCTGTGGCCTTTCTCTGTGGAGTTTGCGTGTTCTCCTCGTGTTTGCGTGGGTTCTCTCTGGGTGCTCTGACTTCATCCCACATCCAAAGACACACAGGTGGAAAATCGCTTCATGTTCGCAAAGTTAATGCACTGTGGATGAAGTCCAAAAATTTGTAAATTTACAAGTTTGTGTTGTGGTTAGGTCAAGGTAAAAAACAGTTTCTAGGATATTTTTGTCCTGTATAGAACGTATTCCTATGTGTTTGTTTTTCAGACTGGAAACAGTTGGTTGGCATTGATGTAATGAATTGCCCAGTCATTATTGCAGTTAAAATTAATGTGGTACACTGATTTTCCCTCTATTTTAATCATATGACAACATAGGTTCTCCAAACACTTTATCGGGGAAAAGCATTTACATTGCTGATCTGTATGCTTTGCCAACTTGG
The DNA here is from genome assembly GCF_902500255.1 of Thalassophryne amazonica. Classification (NCBI taxonomy): domain Eukaryota; kingdom Metazoa; phylum Chordata; class Actinopteri; order Batrachoidiformes; family Batrachoididae; genus Thalassophryne; species Thalassophryne amazonica. The sequence continues at coordinate 71,102,058 of NC_047108.1, forward strand.
CTGCCCCCCAGCAACTGGGATCCAGTGTTAACTATGCCTGTAAGTATATCATGATTTTATTCACATCTATGTTAAATGTTATGAGATCTTTCATGTCAGTATTTGGCTTTTCTGGTCTATATCTGTAGTGCATCAGAATGATGTTCATGCCAAAAAAAATCAATCATAGTCCCCTCTGGATGACAGTTTAATGCAAATTTAGAATCCATTTTTAGAATTCTTGGAGGATTTCCTGTGAATTCATGTTGTATATTTTTGTTGTTGAAGTTACTGTAGTGTTTGTTCAGTGTTGAGTGAAAATCAAAGATGCATGACTGTTTTCAGTTTTAAAGTAAATACAGAGCGATTCTTTTTCTACATTCTAAATGTTTTCAGTCACTACTTGGATTTGGTGCTCAGAGATACATATCATGTTCTCATGACTGGTGTCCAGAGTTTTGCTTGTATTTATTTAATGCACAAGGTCATGTTCTGGGGACCTTGTTCTGGGTCAGTCACCTTCTTATGACTGGCCTCCACCTACCTAATTTTTTCAGCCATGGCAAGATTTTAGTCCATTGGATGGGTGACTAAAAGACTAGCCTAACAGGCGATTGATGGCTTGTGTTCCGCCTTCACACATAGGGCTAATACATACAACTCCAGGGTGACTCATGGCGGTAGAGCTTGTATGAGCGTACCACGAAACATCGCACCGACGGGCAGGCGTGCATGATGCCGGTGTGACGGTTCGTGCATGCAGGAACACTGCCAGCAGCTGCATGATGTGTAACCAGCCGCTGTGAAGAAAAAATAAATAAATAAATACATGCTGCTACGGTTCCATGCATGCGCGAACACAGCAGCTTTTCACAGCGCGATGTGATAAATAAAAATTACATGTCACCACGGGAATCGAACCCACACCTTCCAAAAGCTCTGATTTCCAGTCAGAAACTTTACCACCGAGCTACTGTCACTGTCCTGTGAAAGCTGGAAACTCCCTGATATTAGAAAGAACATGGACCAGTTTTAAAAAAAAATGCGCACCATATTAAAACACCGCATTTATCAAGTGGAAAATACAAATATGATCTGTCTGTTCCTCTGTAGATGACCCATGGTCACTGACATACAGTCATGAAATGGCATGAATGAGAAGCAGTGTGTCCTGATCATGTCCACATCTGCTGGCGGCGTCCAGCCGGCCCCGCGCACATGTCCTGCCGGCGCACCACAGGACTTACACCGTGTCATGTGGAACAGCGCTCATTTGGGTGGTGTGACCGTCAGATCGCACAACTGCGTGTTATGATCTGACGGTCCGTTTCAACTTGGAGGACAGCCTGTCAACGGGCTGCAGCATGCGCACGCTCGCTTGCTGCAGCCCGTTGCCAAGCGATATATGTTTTTATTTATGTCCACGTGATGACAGCAAGCAGACACACATGCATCACAGTGGGCAGGTAGTCCATGTCCGTCCAAACACAGTACGTGTTGTCCAGCTGGGATATCTAAATTGACAGATCTCCACAGCCGCTTCTGTCCGTGGCCACACCTCCTGTCAGTTTAGCGCACACACCAAAGCCACACTCGTGAGGCACTTAGACAAATTTTATTTTCAGCATGACAATGATTGTCTGCTGACTCTTGTTGTGTTAATAGTACGAATGGCCACACATTTTCTAAGTGCCATGCTAGCGGTGTTAGATGTTCATGCGTGTCACCTGGAATTTGGCCGACACCTGCCGCAAAAGGGTCAGATGGGCTCTCACAGCACACACTCTGTCTTTCAGCCACTGGTGTGCGCAGATAGATGTAGCAACAGCTACAATTTTACACGTTTTGCACGTGATTCCTGCTTTATGCGCACTTTATCCACAAATCGACCAAATTCGCAGTATGTGTGAAGGGAAAAGTTAAAAAAAAATCACTCTGTAGAATATACAAGGTCTGTTAGAAAAGTATCGGACCTTTTTATTTTTTGCAAAAACCTGATGGATTTGAATCACGTGTGCTTGCATGAGCAAACCTTGAACCTTCATGTGCATGCGTGAACTTTTTCACGCCTGTCAATTGTGTCATTTCCTGGTAAGCAGCCTTTGTGTGGGACGTGTGCTGTGCACTCAGCGGATTTTCATTTCAAGGAAAAAGACGGAACGACTGGAGCAGCGCCGCATCAAATTTTGCCAGAAAGTGGGCGACAGCCAAGTGGAAACCATTCGGATGATTCAGAAGGCTTTCGGTGACTTTTCAGTCATGTGACTATCCGAGAAATTGTGGAAGCGGTGGGCATGTCACAGCATGTCCTGTGAGACTTCAACACGAAGGCACTTTTGCTCCGCTGTCAGAAGCAGCATGAATTTCACCGCCGCTCTTTTCATGGCCAAATCTTCTGTCTTTTACAGTGGAATGTGCCGAAAAAGTGCTGATGTCCACCTCTTCCGCAATTTCTCGGACAGTCATACGACGATCCCGCATCACCACAGCGTTCACTTTGAAATGATCTGTTCATTTCAGCATGTTGATGGCCGACCAAAGCGTGGCTCGCTCTCCACCGTTGTGCGGACGTCTTTAAACCGGTTGTACCGCTCCTTAATCTGTGTGATGCCCATAGGATCGTCACCAAAAGCCGTCTGAATCATCCGAATGGTTTCCACCTGGCTGTCGCCCAGTTTCTGGCAAAATTTGATGCGGCGCTGCTCCAGTCGTTCCATCTTTTTCCTTGAAATGAAAATCCGCCAAGCGCACAGCACACGTCCCACACAAAGGATGCTTACCAGGAAATGACACAATCGACAGGCGTGAAAAAGTTTGCGCATGCGCACGAAGGTTCAAGTTTGGCTCATGCAAGCACACGTGATTCAAATCCATCAGGTTTTTGCAAAAAATAAAAAGGTCCGATACTTTTCTAACAGACCTCGTATGTCACCATGAATAGAAAGCAAGAAGACAAGTCCTTGAAAATGCTGAAGTGTCCCTTCTGAGTAGCCATGGTCTTCTGCTATCAATCTTACAGAAAGAAAAAGCAGCATTGATTCGTGCTACCTCTGACATAGGATGTCAGTGTTACCGTCTTATTCATATCGGTTGTGGAAGATCTTATTTCACCTAAAGCTAGTACCAGTGCAAACATGCCACTCAGCAAAAACTCATGTCAGGGAGTTAACCCTTAGGTACTAGGACAGCACTTCAACATCTGGAATCTGGAAAAATACCCAGGGCAATGAAATGGTCATGAGACAGTGCAAATCAACGTTTTTAGGTGCAGCCAGTGATGGTGAATGTAAATCTGCCTAAGGCTGTGTGTGTGTGTGTGTGTGTGTGTGTGTGTGTGTGTGTGTGTGTGTGTGTGTGTGTGTGTGTGTGTGTGTGTGTGTGTGTGTGTGTGTGTGTGTGTGTGTGTGTGTGTGTCATCAGAAAGTTGATATCATCATGCAGGAGACTCCAGGAGCTTCAAAGAGAGGTGGGATGCCTCCCAGCAGTCCAGAGTAGTCAAGTTTTTTGAGGGAGGTTAAGAAAATTGTCCTGAAATAACCATTTTGCCATGCATGCACAAACGTTCTTACAAACATTCTTCTTTGCTGGCTGCTGTGGAGGAAGTCATTCAAGCTCCTTTCTTACAGAAGAGGTATCTCAAACGGATTGTCTGTGGGGCAGATGTGGTAGTGAGAGAAAATATTACCGCCGGCACCACAATTTATCACTTACTGTTAAATGTGGTCCATGTGATACTTACCCTTCAAAGCATGAGCTGTAGACACCACTCAGTGTGTATGTGTGTGTGTGTGTGTGTGTGTGTGTGTGTATTTATATATATATATAAATTTTTTTTTTTCTCAGTGACTGCATGTGACTGTCTCAACATTAAAAGCTGCTGTGAGCTGCGTGTAATGCGCGGGTTACAATATTGGAGTAGTTACTGATCAATAGTGAGAGTGAAATTGTTCCTAATACACAGATAGCAGGAATAATATAATTTATGTCCTTGTATTGCTTTTCACTGCATTATTCATCAGGAAGCACCCAGCATTAATAATTAAAAATCAGCCATGGTGAAATACATTAATTACATCAGATGGAATATCTTACACTTACAGCATCAAGATTTTTTTTTTTCCTTTTCTTGAGAAAATTAGGACAGGAAAAGGTTATCTTCTGTTATTAAAGTTTCACAGATTGTCTTTTTTAGATTATGTGATTGCTCGAGTGCACCCCCCAGGAGGACAGAAGCTGTTGGCCCTCAGGCAATTTGAATTTGAAACGACTGCTTCGGAATGCGTGATGAAGGTGCAGAGCTCCATCGTGTCCCAGACTTGCGGCCTACCCCACCCTTCTCTCGCGGTTACCTCTGGCCTGTTAAAAATGATATCAGCTCATGGAGGGCAAGCATTAGCATTTGCATTTTATTGGAAGCACAGAGATTTAGAGCAGAGGATATATCAGCTCTGAGCAGACAGAATTAGTTAACAATGCATTACCTGCCTTTTATGGCAGCTATAACTCTTTCCCCTGGTGGGTAGCAGAGATGGAGGAAGGTGTGTGGGGGGGGGGGGCACAGCCAGCAGAAGACTGCCGGTGAGAGCTGTGGGTGCTGTGGAGGTGGCGCATTTACAACCAAGAAGCTTTGTCCGTGACGCTTTTAAGCACTTTAAGTGTGATAGCACGCCCAAATTAGAGCATCACACAGCAATCACCTCCACGCAGCTCGGCACTGTGTGCTCAGAGACGATGCCGCAGACACGGCTGCAGACCTTTACGTCTGGCTGCAGCAAGGAGAGATGGAGGCACAGCTGTTGGGCAGCTGTACCAGCCTGATCACAGCATGGGAAAGGCCACATCAGATTACATCCACCTCAGACACTCAAGATTTATATGACTTTTCACCCACGAGGCAGTTTCTGAAGTGAACTTTTCTACAAAGTAATAGTGGATTTTGTGATTCTTTGTGTGAGTACATATTTGTTTGATGTTTGCGGCGGGGAGGTGGGGGGGTACCCTTGAACAAGCTGCAAAACACTGATGGGGCCCACGGCAGCAGTCCCTGCCCATGACTTCTCATCGCAGCTGCTCAGTTGTTCCCCCAACACTCATTTGATGTAATGTGCTGCAGGAAGACCTACCTCTCGTGTGGGCAATGCAATACCCCATGGAACTCATTTGCAGCAAAAGTTATTGGTATAGCAGGGAATGTGGTTCTAAATATATAAATTTACACCAAAACTGTGATATTTTAACACATCAACACAGAACTATATCACTCCTATCTAAAAAATAACGTTTCCAAAAAAAAAAAAAAAAAAAAAAAGCATGTTGTTGGCCAACAATTTGTGAACTGAAGAACCCACCCAGATTTTTGAGTCACAATTTTGATTGACAGATGAGAGAATGATGAAGTATTTGCATCTCTGTACCATAATTTCCTCAGGACCAAATCTGCCTGTTTTTGTTAATTAGTCTGTTAGCCTGTCTGGCAAAAAACACTCAAAAAGCATGAGAAAGGCCACATCAACCTCTGTGGCACTCAGGATTGGTCTGTTTTTTTCATCCATGAGGCACCCATTGTCATTTTTTTTTCAGGCATGCATATAACATGACCTGAATGTGCAGTAAGATTTTCATGCATTTTCTATACCTGCTTACCCAAACCAAGGGTCATGTGAGGGGGATGGAGCCTATCCCAGCAGTCATAGGTCGAGAGGCGGGGTACACCCCGGACAGGATGCCAGTCTGTTGAAGGGCCACATATAAACAGACCAACACACACACACATTCACACACACTGACACTCAATTTAGAGTCACCCATTCACCTAACCTGCTGTTGTGTGTTGGGGGGTTTGGCTGGACATTTTGGTGTTGTTTTCTTTTCTTTGCTGTCCAGGTGGTATGCAAACTGGTTTTTGTCTGTGGAGACGGTGCTGGCAGAAGAGTCCTTCACCCTCATCAGCATGATTTGCAGCACCTGTGGATGATGCTCACGTGCAAACTTAAAGACTTTCAGCTGAAGCAGATAATGAGATGGCATTCTGCATTTAAGCCATGAGTAATTCGAGCAGAATTGCCGGGAACTCGACCTTGTGACGTTCGTTTGTGAGACGCTGAGGACCGCGCCTGGGTTTGACACATCGTGCCTGTGAGGACGGGTGAGGGACACATGCTGTCAGCACACATCAGAGGTGATTGATTGTCTGAATAAGTGTTAACAGTAATTTGGTATTTTGTTACGCAGTATATTTGAACATTGATGAGAATTGTGCAGTTTGCTTCTCACTGCCGTGGCGTACGGAATGATGATCCTCCACCAGTTGTGAGAAGCTGCTCATTTACATAAAGCTTAAATTCAGACCTGAATGTGTTGCTGATAGTGTGTGCCTTTGAAGGATATTTGTTGTAGCTGTTGACTTACCTCACCTTTTCCATCCTTCACAGAGTCAGTTTGTCGTATCCACCTGGGGGGTGTTCGGCGGTGAGTCTGGGTCCAGAAGTGTCGAGCTTTGATCCATTTGGGCGCTGGAGAGCGCGCCGTCCTTCACCTCGCCAGACAAACCGCACATTTATGTTGTACACAAAGTATTGCACAAGAGGGAAATAAATTTGTTTTGTTTTTGGAACCGCTTTCTGGTTATTTAGCGCTGGGTTCAGTCAGACGCTGGTCCGCTCCTCAACCCGCGTCTGCACATAACACCTGCATGCCTTTGGAAGTGGGAGGAAGCTGGAGCACCTGAAGGGAACCCACATGAACACTGAGAGAACATGCAAACTCCACACAGAAAGGACCAGACGGGAAGCGATTGTAGTCAGAATTTTCTAAACAAAATTGCATTTCTGGCACCAAAAAACCCAATCAGCTACCCAGAGTATGTCATATACTGAAAAAAGAACCAACTTTTAAAAGTATTACAATTGGTAACACCTGAATGAATTAAGATGTTTGAACTTAAGTTTGTAAGTACTTACAAACAGAAGTTCAAACAACTTAATTCATTCAGGTGTTACCAATTGTAATACTTTTAAAAGTTGGTAGTGTGCAACTGGTGGTAGAACACTGTGACCAATCACAAAATTTTGAACATGTTCATAATTACCGTGATGCTATAACGCATCATGATCCACAGAAGTGAATAACTGGATTGTCATTTTGCACATAGGGGTGGCATTCGTCGTTTACTTTCATTTTATTTTGTTACTGCATCTTGAAATAAATCATTTTTGCTTGAATGTGGATTTGGCTGCAAAGTCACTTTGATGCCAAAAAACTTCTGCCGGGGTATGTAAACTTTTGACCACAGCTATATATAAATGGACTGCATTTATATAGCGCTTTTCCATCTGCATCAGACGCTCAAAGCCCTTTACACACCATGTCTCATATATCAGGCTGCTGCCATACCAGGCACCCAATACACACCAGGAGCAACTAGGGGATTAAGGACCTTGCCCAAGGGCCCTTAGTGATTTTCTGGTCAGGCTGGGATTTGAACCGAGGATCCTCTGGTCTCAAGCCCAGTGCTTAACCATGAGACCATGACCTCCCCTATATAAATGCCTTTTTCTGAATTTTGGGTTTGAAGTAGCAAATGTACCACAAGCCCTGAAATGCTGACATCGCCCGCTAGATGGCGACAAAAGCTGCTCATGTGCTGCAAGGTTTCAACTATTTATTTATTTGAGAAGTTAACTTTTAGGGACAATATGATGTTTGGCTGACAGGCAAACATCAACTTATAGTTGTGTCCCTTGCCCTTATGGGCAGTTTATTTGTTTTATTTATCAACTCATATTTCAGAAGTACTTTGACTAAAGAAAATAAGTAAGTTGTTTTAGCTTCTCCCTTGGTTGTCACCAGGGCAAGTCCAATATGGATCGGCATGTTGATTAGGTACAAGTTTTATGCCAGATACCCTTTCTGGTGCAACAACAGGCACAGGCAGTCTTAAAACAAGAACCTTTCATTTTGGAAGACAAGCACCCTCACCACTTGTCACCATGCTGCCTTAAACGCTATCACGAAAGAAACCTGCTAAAACGGTTTGCTATTATTATTTTGCAATATATACAACAAAAAAAAAAAATAAAAATTAAAGAAACACTTTGAAAACACATCAGCTGTCAATAGGAAAAAAAAAATCATGCTGGATATCTTTTCTGATATGGACTGGGTAATGTGTTAGGAATGAAAGGATGCCAACATAGTTTGATGGAATTGAAAATTGTTAAAGTACACAGGGCTGAATTCAAAGAACCCCCAAAAATCAAAGCAAAAAATGATGGGGTGGGCTTGTCTATTTTGCCAAAATTTCATTGCAGTAGCTCAAAATAGTACTCAGTCATTTGTTTGGCCCCCGTGTGCTTGTATGCATGACTGACAGGATCGGGGCATGCTCCTAATTAGACGGCAGATGGTGTCCTGGGGATCTCCTCTCAGTCTGTCCAGGAGCTAAGTGATAGCTCCTGGACAGACTGAGGTGCAACCTGGCGGCGTCGGATGGAAACAAAATGTCCCAGAGGTGTTCTACTGGATTTAGGTCAGGTGAACATGAGGGCCAGTCAATGGTATCAATTCATGCATACTCTTGCCTCATGAGGCCAGGCATTATCCTGTACCAGAAGCAATCCAGGACCCACTACACCATCGTAAGGTCTGACATTGGGCACAAGGATTTCATCCCGATACCTGATAGCAGTCAGGGTGCTGTTGTCTAGCCTGTAGAAGTCTGCACATCATTCCAGGGTTATGCCTCTGCAGACCATGACTGACCCACCAACAAACCGGTTATGCTGAATGATGCTGCAGGCAACATAACCTTCTCCACAGTGTCTCTTAGACCCTTTCATGTCTGTCACATGTGTTCTGGTTGAACCTGCTCCCATCTGTGAAAAGCACAGTGTGCCAGTGGTGGACCTGCCAATTCTGGTGTTCTAGGGCAAATGTGAGTCGAGCTCCATGGTGCCCGCCAGTGAGCACAGGCCCCACTACAGGATGTCAGGCCCTCAGGCCACCTCATGAAGTCTGTTTCTGATCCTGTTTCCACTGATTATCCTTGAGATGTTTCTACAGCTTAACTGGAGTCCACTTGGGCTAAATTCAGTTGAATGGACATGATTTAAAAAGGCACAAACCTGTCTACATATAAGGTCTCACAGTTGACAGTGCATGTCAGAGCACAAACCAAGCATGAAGTTAAAGATATTGTCTGTAGATCTCCGAGACAGGATTGTCTTGAGGCACAAATCTGGAGAAGGGCACAGAAACATTTCTGCTACTTTGAAGGTCCCAGTGAGCACAGTGGCCTCAACCATCTGTAAATGGAAGAAGTCCAGATCCACCAAGATTCTCCTGCTGGCCGCCCGTCTAAACTGAATGATCAGGGGAGAAGGGCCTTAGTCAGGGAGCTGACCAAGAACCCGATGGTCATTTCTACAGCAATCCACTAATTAGGCCTGTATGGTAGGGTGACCAGACAGAAAGAAGCCACTCCTTTGTAAAAGGCACATGGCAGCCCACCTGGAGTTTGCCAAAAGGCACCTGAAGGAAACCAGGTGGAAACCAGGCACCATCCCTATAGTGAAGCATGGTGGTGGCAAAATCATGCTGTGGGGATGTTTTTCAGCGGCAAGAACTGGGAGACTAGTCAGGATTGAGGGAAAGATGAATGCAGCAATGTACAGATACATCCTGGATGAAAACCTGCTCCAGAGTGCTCTTGACCTCAGACTGGGGCAGCGATTCATCTTTCAGCAGGACAATGACCCTAAGCACACAGACAAGATATCAAAGGAGTGGCTTCAGAACAACTCTGTGAATGTGCTTGAGTGGCCCAACCAGAGCCCAGACCTGAATCTGATTGAACATCTCTGGAGAGATCTGAAAATGGCTGTGCACTGAAGCTTCCCATCCAACCTGATGGAGCTTGAGATCTGCTGCAAAGAGGAATGAACAAAACTGCCCAAAGATAGGTGCACCAAGCTTGTGGCATCATATTTGAGAAGACTTGAGGCTGTAATTGCTGCCAAAGGTACATCAACAAAGTACTGAGCAAAGGGTGTGAATACTTATGTACATGTGATTTCTTAGTTTTTCATTTTTAATACATTTGCAAAAATTTCAAAAAACTGTTTTGTCATGTTGTCATTATGGAGTGTTGTGAGTACAGTTTTGAGGGGAAAAATAATTTACTCCATTTTGGCATAAGATTGTTAACATAACAAAATGTGGAAAAACTGAAGCAGATGCATTGTATGTGTGCAAAAAGATCACCATAACCTTCTGGATGAAGGCAGAAACCTCTATTGCATATATATATATATATATATATATATATATCAACAGGCTTGGTTTCAGTGTGGAAGGCTCCTGGTTCAAACCCCTTCTGTGCCACATTTCTCCATGTACTGTGGAGATGTGTCAGGAAGGGCATCCGGCGTAAAACTTCTGCCAGTTCAACATGCAGATATCCACCTCTGATCTGCTGTGGCGACCCCGAGTGAAAACAAGGGAGCCGCCAAAGGGACTTACTTTTTTAAGACAGTCACATTCATCTTTTAAAGTCCAAGCAGCTCCTTTAAAGGCACAGACAGCTTACTGTTGACTCGACTCGACTCTCCACACACATTCTTCTAAGTCAGATTTTTTTTCATCAAGAATTTTAGTGTCACACTGTTTGCCTGTTGACCATGTCCCAAAACCCCTTCTTCATGGGTATTTGCCACACACATCACATGCAGCGTTCCCATGAGTACTGTGGCTTTCCCAGCGAAACCTCCTGGCCTGGGTTTGTCAGCAGACAGCTCCAGGCTCCATAAAACAGCCTCCTGCTCGCTCCCTCTGGCTGCCTTAATGGTCCCAGGGGCTGGAAATTTACTAGTGACCTTTGCATTCCATTTGGAGTGTAAAAGCCTTTTTGCTAGGAAAATTCCATCACTTTAGACGTAGCTGTGCACAACTTTGTGTGTGTGTGTGTGTGTGTGTGTGAGTGAGTGAGAGAGAGAGAGAGAGAGAGAGAGAGAGAGAGAGAGAGAGAGAGAGAGATGCACAGCAGTGTGAAAGAAAAGTTGACAGGAGAAAAGAAGGAAGCTTCACTGCAGCGTTACCGGAATTGAAACAGCAGTATTGATGCCATAACATTGTCCTGTGCGTGACATATTAACCGTGCTCTCGTAAAACTCTGATTCGACCGGTATAATCATTATTACCATTCAAGCTTCTGTATGTGATGAGGAGAAATCCAGATGCAAAGCACAGATGATCATTATTACATCAGTTACAAATATTCCAGAGCAGCCACTCTCAACCTTAAGAGCACAGGGACCCATCCAAAGCTTTAATCACAATTTTGTTCAACCCATGAGACAATGATGAAGTATTTCCACATAATGTTATGATAAACTAGGTCAGAAAAATGAAGAATAATACATTACTGTACTATACATCTGTACTCCAATCACCTGTTTCACACACTGTCTTGTTCCATTACAGTTTATTTTACAGTGAATATACTATTTTTCCTGTATTCTTGCATTATACAACTCTGTTTTACTTCTTATAGAACTGTTCTTCTTGTTTGATTTTATGCACCATGCACTCACAGAAATATTTAACCCTAACTTTTAAGATTCATGTAATTTTATTACATGAGAGATTCCCATTTACTTTTTTGAGATAATTTTACAAACCTACCAAATAAACCTTACATGATGCATATTCATTACTGTAATAAATCATATTCATTTGAAATGCATAATCCTCAGCTTTATGTATTTAGTATTAATAAAATATAATTACTCTAAATCAATAATAATGACAGTATGTATTTAAAATACATAAAGTATATTGTTTGAATTGCATAATAATTATGTTATCTATACAAGATAAATGGCATAGGTAACATAATGAGTTCATAGTGAGATCAAATTCCTTGTATGTGTGAACTTACTTAGCAATAAATTCAATTCTGATTCTGATTTGATTCTGATGATTTAACTCCCACAGCATTGTTATATTACTTCTGATGACATTTTAAAAATACATAATTAAAAAAAAAATCTATGTAATATAAAATATAATGCGCTTAATTGAAAATACTCAATACTTTATTAAAAAGTGAAAAAGACATATTGTTTATTTTAATTATCTCTCATGACCCTTCAGCAGCCAGCATGGCAGCTTAGTGGTTAGCACTGTTGCCTTACAGCAAGAAGGTCATAGGATCGATTCCCACCTGTGGTCTTTCTGTGTGGAGTTTGCGTGTTCTCCCCGTGTTTACGCGGGTTTCCTTCGGGTGCTCCGGCTTCCTCCCACATCCAAAAACATGCAGGTTTGGTGGATTGGAAGCTTTAAATTGATAGCTGTTTGTTTGTCTGTATGTAACTCTGTGCCAGACGCTCCAGCCCCCAAACACACACACACACACACACACACACACACACACACACACACACACACACACACACACACACACACACACACACACACACACACACACACACACACACACACCACCCCATGACCCTTAACTGGAGTAAGTAGTTGAAGATGAGCGAGTGACCCATCAGCAATACCTTCCTGGCCCACCTTCAGTCTCTTCGCAGCCCACCAGTAGGCTGTGACCCACACATTGGGAACCACTGTTCAAGCGGTATCATTTCCTGAAAGATTAACCAAATTGATACATTGTATCCAGAATAGTGAGAAACTTGTTTCTACCAGAATGTAAAAGGAAACTGTGGTAGATTTAATCAGTGTTTTCTGCACAGCGTGCAATCAGAAAATCTGACCAACAGTTACTTCAGCACACTTTGCAAAGAAGCAAAAGAACTCAGAGAAATATGTGATCTCAGCCAACTCAGACTACTTCATCGCCCTTGACATGTTGGATAATAATTAATAAAGGCTCTGGTGACAAGATCCAATGAAAAAAAAGGTGTGTTTTCTGTGAAAATGAATTTAAGAATATTGAAAAATATAATATTAATAGTAACAATATGCTGCTGTTTAATAGCGCCATCTGCTGACTTACTGTGGATGCCCTTTCAACATTTTCTTCCAACAAAGAAAGCATAAAAGTGGTCTCAACAGAAGACATTATACAGCATTGGTCTCATATAACTTGTGACTTTTTATTATTCCCCAAAGACAGACAGTTATTTTTCCCCCTCTGATAGGAGGAAGTGTTCTGGTGCTGGGAAAAGGTTTATTGCGGTTTCATTATGACTGCTTTCACCCTAAACAATTTCTGTAGAATTATTTATTTTGGCGTCTTAAGTAGTAGCAGTGTAGGCTTGGCTTGAATTAAATAAAATGCACAAGCTATTCCAATGATAGTTAAGATTAAAGCCAACTACAACAATTGATGATTAAATTGTTTTAAAGGGAGCTTGTGGGACACATTTTAATGTTCAGTTCATATTAGAAATAATCCTTTTTTATTCAAAGGCCGCCACCCACAAAAAGTAACAAATCAAGGAAAAAAACAATATTTTAATAAAAGGAATTCATGCTCAGCTGTAACTGATTACGTGTGAAAAGTGACAAGGTCACAGTTTACAGCAAGGTCCATAAGTATTTGGACGACACACTTTGTGTGATTTTGCCGCTGTACACAACCACAACTGAGCTGAAATGAAACAATCAACATGTGCTTCTAGTGTAGATTTTTAGCTTTAATTCAACGGGTTTGACAAAAATGTTACAGCCATTTGTATACACACAGTCCCTCCATTTTCAGAGCCTATAAGTAACTGGACACTTTAAATATAAGGATTATTTTTAATACAAATAATCACTTTTACAGCTAGTTTTCTTTAGAGGAGTCAGGAGATGACTACTTCCAAATCACTAAATATGTCTTGGATTGCATTTGCATCAACCATGAATTAATACCACCAGTATGGTTGTTTGGTAAGTCTGCCTGAAGTGGGCGCGTCTCAAAAACTGAGTGATCAGAAAAGAAGAGATGAGTTAGGCAAGCCACCATGACAACCCTGACAACTCTGAAGGAGTTAACTTACAGGGCCTTATTTTCACAGCAGATGCTAACAAACGTGATCTGAGGACACAGTCCTGTTTGGAGTCTGTCTCAGCACACTTTGTTATGAGTGGCAGGAAATACCAGCACAAAGCAGTTATCACTGTGTGCATTGTTCAAGGTAAATGAAATGGACTGCATTTATATAGCACTTTTTCCCATCTGCATCAGAAGCTCAAAGCGCTTTACAGTGATGCCTCACATTCACACCCACGCACACATGTCAGGGTGCTGCCATTCAAGGCGCTCACTACACACCGAGAGCAAGGACCTTGCCCAAAGGCCCTTAGTTATTTTCCAGTCTGGCTGGGATTTGAACTGAGGATCCTCTGGTCTCAAGCCCAACACTTAACCACTAGACCATCACCTCCCTCCCAAGGGTGTTTTGTAGTCCAAATATGACGTCAGACAACCACAGTGACACCTGCCCTTCCCTTAAAGCCTCTAGAAACGACTTTAGCCACAAATTCCTGAGTCATAAAAATCAATACTCTGATTATATGCGAGTGGTGCATCTCCGCAAGAGAGAAGCTGTGTGCCTTTCTGCAAGAAGGAAAATAGCGATGAATTAATTTCTAATGTAAATTTCCCAACATATGAATAGGGTCAGTCAGGATCAAATGTCCTGACACAGTTCGTCATCACGCACTGAAAAGTTTGTTGTTAATCTACCTGCTAAATCCACCAGAGCTGTGTAAAAATACAAGTATTTCAAAAGCTAAAATGTTCACTGTTTCCTCTGAGGACTTTTGTTTACAACTGAAGTTCTTAGTCTTTCTGCTTAAATGTAAATGGCATTTGTAGCAATCTGCGAACACAATTAGGCATTTCAATGTGTATATTGCTTACCTGGAAACATTTTTAAGATGCAATCATTACTGATAAAGGGGGGAAAACACATATCAATGCAACACACAATAAACCAATTATTTATTTGAGGTAAGAGAAAGTAACTCATTGAGGCAGGCAGATGACCCATTACTGAATAAAGTGATTATGATGCATTTTGTGCATAGGTTTGTCGCTTGTCTCATTTTCATGAAAACTTTTTTTCTTCTTGTTTTGCTACAGTGGCCATATACTGTCTTATTAATATTACACAACTGCAGGTTACCAGTGATATGTGCAAGCAGAGAGTAAGCACATTGTGAAGTTGCTTACATACAGTAGTGTTCAGAATAATAGTAGTGCTATGTGACTAAAAAGAGTAATCCAGGTTTTGAGTATATTTCTTATTGTTACATGGGAAACAAGGTACCAGTAGATTCTCACAAATCCAACAAGACCAAGCATTCATGATATGCACACGCTTAAGGCTATGAAATTGGGCTATTAGTAAAAAAAAAAAAGTAGAAAAGGGGGTGTTCACAATAATAGTAGCATCTGCTATTGACGCTACTCAAAACTATTATGTTCAAACTGCCTTTTTAGCAATCCTGTGAATCACTAAACTAGTATTTAGTTGTATAACCACAGTTTTTCATGATTTCTTCACATCTGCGAGGCATTAATTTTGTTGGTTTGGAACCAAGATTTTGCTCGTTTACTAGTGTGCTTGGGGTCATTGTCTTGTTGAAACACCCATTTCAAGGGGATGACCTCTTCAACTATTTTGACATATCCAAACTGATCCATGGTACCTGGTATGCGATATATAGGCCCAACACCATAGTAGGAGAAACATGCCCATATCATGATGCTTGCACCACCATGCTTCACTGTCTTCACTGTGAACTGTGGCTTGAATTCAGAGTTTGGGGGTCATCTCACAAACTGTCTGCAGCCCTTGGACCCAAAAACAACAATTTTACTCTCATCAGTCCACAAAATATTCCTCCATTTCTCTTTAGGCCAGTTGATGTGTTCTTTGGCAAATTGTAACCTCTTCTGCACGTCTTTTATTTAACAGAGGGACTTTGTGGGGGATTCTTGCAAATAAATTAGCTTCACACAGGCGTCTTCTGTCACAGCACTTACAGGTAACTCCAGATTGTCTTTGATCATCCTGGAGCTGATCAATGGGTGAGCCTTTGCCATTCTGGTTATTCTTCTATCCATTTTGACGGTTGTTTCTGTTTTTTTTCTTCTTCTCCATTTTAAAGCATTGGAGATCATTGTAGATGAACAGCCTATAATTTTTTGCACCTGCGTATGTTTTCTCCTCTCCAATCAACTTTTTAATCAAACTACGCTGTTCTTCTGAACAATGTTTTGAACGTCCCATTTTCCTCAGGCTTTCAAAGAGAAAAGCATGTTCAACAGGTGCTGGCTTCATCCTTACATAGGGGACGCCTGATACACACCTGTTTGTTCCACAAATTGACAAACTCACTCACTGAATGCCACACTATTATTGTGAACACCCCCTTTTCTACTTTTTTTTTTTTACCAATAGCCCAATTTCATAGCCTTAAGAGTGTGCATATCATGAATGCTTGGTCTTATTGAATTTGTGAGAATCTACTGGTACCTTGTTTCCCATGTAACAATAAGAAATATACTCAAAACCTGGATTAATCTTTTTAGTCACATAGCACTACTATTATTCTGAACACTACTGTATGGCCTGTATAACTGGCGAACTATGGCCTTTAAATCTGGTTTGGGCTGGTTTTAAGTGAAAGCACTTTTGGGTGATGAAGATATAAAAGTACCAGCTCCACGCCTCATTTTTAGACCAACACGCCCACAAGAAAGCAAAGGACTTAGGCGGTGGGTGTGAAAACATGTTCATGGGTGGAAATTAATAACACCTGTGCTATGGTATACGAGAGTCCATAACCTTATGCGATTATGACTGGAGAACCTGTGCACCACGCAACTTTTGGCTGTTGCATCACCAGTTGTACAGTATCATTACCAGTAAAACAGGATTTTCATAAAAAAAAAAAAAATCTAATTGGTTTTGTTCTAACAAATTGTAGCTGAAATTTTTTTTTCCAGAAAAACCTCTGTGCCTCTGCAATGATGCTGTTCAAATGGCGTTGCAACAAATGTTGCACTATGCAGATTTTCTAATTACAGCCACAGAAGCCTAGAATTACTTCTGAGGTATCATTGGTGGTTTCCATTGTGAGTCTCCTTGCACGATCACACCCTTTTTCATAGTCTACTTCAGCTTTACCACACAGTACCATATTGTATTTCTTAATGACTGATGTAAATGAAGTCCAAGACATATTCAGTGACTTCAGAATGTTCAACATATCCATCCCGAAATATCTGTAAAAGAGAATATTTGCATGAAAAGAATTCATAGTGTTCAATTACTTATGGGCTCTCAAAATACACATATGGATACAAATGACAATTTCCTAAATGGTGAACACAATACTTTCGTTAACCCTTTGTAATTAAAACTTAAATTCTACAAGGAAATCTTCATTTCAACTCTATTGTGAACAGAAGCAAAATTGCATGACTATCCAAATACTTATAGACCACACCAATCAGTGCAGAATAAAACAAAGGCTCACAGCACTTATCGATCTGAAATGTATTTGGTTTAAGTGTACGTTTGATCACACCACATATAAAGAACAAATTTTAAGTGATTTAATGTGCAAGAACTTACAGCTACTTCTCAGTCAGCAATATGGCACCGGATTTTAACATGCCAATAAAAATATATATGCGTACCAGTTTGTCATCAGAATAAAACCCAGGAAATGCATTAAAATCCGACCAGAAACTGCTTTTAATTTTTCATATTAACACTACAATGATGTACAACAAATACTCAAATGGTTAAGTGGCTGCAAACTCTTAACAGCATAAAAATAATGATCATAACTTAACCAATTAGAGATCAATCACATTAAAAATGCAGGGTCATAATGAGTGCCAGAGAGCTCCCCCCTCCCCCACAAGTCTGACGTACCATTTTTAACCACCAGGAGGCAGGCCCTAAAGGCCAATGAGTTGCTGGTTTTGTACTCCTGTTCGAAGGATGCAGTAACATGGTGAAGATTGTCTAACCTACCAACATGTCTCAGTTTTGGTCCAAAGGAAGAAATACAGTTTAGAAAAAAAACTGAGAAAAAAACTGCTTTATTGTCCTTTTCTGAACAGGTCATAGTTGAAACAGATTAAAAGCACGACAGAAAATCTCACGACTAAACTTAGAAAACAAGTTAAAAAAAACAAAAAAAAAACCGAGTATATTATCACTACATTTAGAATCAATGGGCCAGTGTCCTTTTCAAATTGAGTTATATCCTGGTAAACAGGACAAACTGACAACACAAAACTAAAAAGATTTTAAAAAAATCTTTAAAAGGGCAGGGATTATGCAATCAGGTAAGTATTGTGATTGCTTCCTGAAGGGCAGTACTCTCGCAGTGATGTTGATGGGTTCTTAAAACAAAGACGTGCACTGCTGAGAATGACTACTGGATAGGGATGGTGCACCTTGCTGTTGTACTGACTCACGATTAACACTGATTTCACCAATAAAATTTGATTCCGTGTTTTAAAAGATGGCAATGTGTGCCTGTCGATGGAAAATTCCTAACTGACATAATCGATTCATGATAGCATTAAAGCATCACATATATAGGCAATTAAAAATAACAATAATAAAAAAAGTACAGAAAAGAAGAAGAGAAGAGCAGGACCCCTCCCCAGTAGCACATCACCTACATCCACCACAGCTTCTCCCTCTATTATCATCACGTTTCCTTCTGATGACTGGGCCCTTGTAGTCCAATGTGGCATGAATTGAGAGAACAAGCTGTCCTCCATCTTTATGTGTTGTTGTTGGACAAGGTAAAGGAAAAAAAAGTATGGGAAGTTTAGGTGTGAAAAATGTCTGACTCGAGGTTGTCCCTGCAGTGGAGAAGGTCTTGTTTCCTCCCTACACCTACGCACTGACAGCGTCCTTCTCCTTCTTGTCACCATCTTCATGCCAGGTGAGACGTTCCTCATAGAAGGCTATGACAATCTGTGGGCACTTATGATTAGCCTCCTTGGCAAGCACAAGATCAGCCTCATCAGAGTCCTTCCTACAACAGATACAGACAATACTGTTGTAACAAAAATCAATTCACAAGACCTCTGCCCTAGAGCTTTTCCACAGCAGTCATTTTAGAAAAATTTCTGTGACAAACTGCTAAATATAGTCAGGTACCCAAGAATAATGTGTTTTGTACTTTTGCCTCTATACGTATACAACAGAGTTGAAATCAGTGAAGTACACATGTACGTGTACACATTACTCAGCCTCTCAGTGCAGTGAAGGATGAGTGGGAGCTGTGTGCGCAGCATTACAAAGGTCATCCGATCTGTTGTCAATGCAGAGCTCCATAGACACAGAAATAAATATGCAATGAGGCCATGTTTTACTGAGCACTAGAAATGCTACTGTGCGCACACAAGATATAATTACCTCCCATATTTGATTAGTTCATGCATACATGATAATCATCTGTTCTGTGTAAAGTTGAGGGTGCACTATGAAATAAAAATGACACTTTTGGCAAATGCCATTATTAATGGCAGTTTGTTTCCAATAACAAAACACAGAAATGCCTTTGAGCACAGAATAGATTTTTAAGCTTGGAGAGAAATGTTAACATGAACCAGCAGACTATTCCAATATTTTGGTCAGATACACTGCCAAAATTATTTAATGTCAAGACTTCATGCTCAACACATAAAATAATCAAACCAGGGGAACAATCTGTATGCCCCCCCACCTCGCTTTATATTTCTTTTGGTATCAATGGCCACATTGACACTTTGCGAGTCTCCTGAGATGTCAACTGCAGTGATGTTCCTGGCATTCAGAATATGGCTTTTCCCTGCAAAAGATTTGCTAAAAAAATTGCATTTATAAATCTGCTAGCACCCAGATTTGAAGTCTGGTCAAATTTGGTAAGAATCTGCACAATAAAAGTGTTTTTTTTTTCCTTCTCTCTCTCTTCAGTATATGTATCACAAGGAAATTGTATGCTTCCTCTCGCTTTTTTTGCGGTGTTGAGGGAATGCAGCATATGCACACACTGGAAAACATGAAATGTACAACTGTTACACAAAAACAGCAACAACATACCATTTCATAAGAAACATAAGGTCTCCACATGAGTCGGTGGCACCAATAATCTTCTCTGGTTCAAGTCCCCTCTCAAAGCCACGTGCAACTAGAATATCATCCTGGGGTAAAACAGGAAAATTACATTTCAAACAGAAAAACTGAAAGCTCAAAGGCTATTATTTTTCATATGTCTGGGCATAAATTCTGCATTCAAACCCTGCAACAACAGGACAGAAAACAGGAGATCGCCTGTGTCAAATGCAGACTGATGTTATTTTTGCTCAGGGTCAACACACTGAGCCCACATGGATCTGGATGTTGATAAATGGACTGCATTTATATAGCGCTTTTCCATCTTTACAATTATGCCTCACATTCACCCCAATGTCAGGGTGCTGCCATACAAGGCGCTCACTACACATCGGGAGCAATAGGGGATTAAAGGCCTTGCCCAAGGGCCCTTAGTGATTTTCCAGTCAGGCGGGGATTTGAACCCATGATCTTCTGGACTCAAGCCCAACACCTTAACCACTAGACCATCACCTCCACCATCACCTTGATTTGGTACAAGTTTTACACCGGACGCTTCCTGACAACATGAAGTTGTGAGGAATGGCGTATCACTTTTTCAGCTTTTGTCCGTTGTCCACAAAGCCAGTTTTTGGTTCTTGAATAAAAGCAGTCAATTATGTTAATTATAAGGCTTAACTAATATAGAATTCACTACCTTTAATCAATAACCAAGCTATTGCATTGGCAGAGCCAAAAAAAAAAAAAACAGTTTTGTAACAGACAATACTTGAAAAGGTGTTTCCCATACACAAGTAAAGTATTGCAACTGCCTCAGGGGTACCCCATGCAGTGTAAAGTTGACAAAATTATGCCTCACTTTCCACTATGTTGCAACAGTGCAACCTTGCAATACTGTCAAAGTCTAAAGTAACTTATTTACAGCCACATATTTGAGACTTTTTTTTAGGGGGGGGGGGGGGGGGGGATACAAATGCTACATAAACACCATCTTGACACTTGCACAAATTTGATCCCTGCAATGGCATGTAATCTTGCATGCCAATGAGTAAACTCTTCGTAAACTGTCCAAAAACTGTGCATGGCCGTGTGGCAGTACGCACAGAAAATTTTGAAATGTTCCAAATTTTTGGCACGCATAAATTTCGTGCCACTTGTGTGAACTAGTCACTAACATTGCGCAAAGTATTTGCAAACACTACGTGTCATTGCACACAGGGCCTTGCACAATTTACGATGAGTTTACTCATTTGCATGCAAGATTGCATGCCAGTGCGGGGGATCAAATTGTGCAAGTGTCAAGGTGGCTCTTCAACCGTACCATCTAATGACACTCACTAGCACAACAAATTGCATGCCAGTGTGGGGATCAAATTCATGTAAGTGCTTTGGAATCCCATGTATGCTTATTTAAATTGGCATTTCTCACCACATAAAACCTCAGAGAGCATAATACACTGTACTACTCTCTATCATTGTATCTAGTGATTAAAGCACATTGCAACACAAGTGTACAGTCCCATCAACATCTTAACCTGTCAATGTCTTGTCACCAACTGTCTTTCATTTGTCATAGAACACAGGAGGATAAACTAAGGTGAAGAGATGCAGAGAAGAAAATAAACGACATGATCACACAAGACAAAGTTGCATTAATCTGTCCTGTTCAGGTATATTACAGTTGGAACAGATCAGTTATCTATGGGGGTAATTTCAGAATTACACACTTCAGGTTCTGACTGGATTTTGACATTTCCCACTCCCATATTTTGTGCTTTTTAATCACAATGCAACAAAAATACCCCCTCCCACAATTCTTAGCTCATTTCTTGATTTCTTTGTAAATATGTGGCATGTGAAAGCAAAGTATGATATAAACAAATGCATGATTTTTAGACTTACCTAAACACGGTGGAATGGCCTTATACAGAAAATCTATGTGATAAACATTAGATGGTAGTCAAATCTCTGCTGCTGCTCTCTTCGTTATTTTGTGCACATGCAACCAATTTCATGCGGAAGGTAAGCTTGAATTTTCTCCCAGTGAAGGCTGGATTTGCTGGCATTGTCAATTAACACTGCCAAGCATGTCACATTTGACAAAATTGTCTATGCCACAACTACGATACTCACCTCTTTTTTCTTTTTAGGCTTACTACCACCCTCTTCATCATCATCAGAGCTTCTCTTCTTTGAAACGTCTTTGGAACGTCCCATGGGGCCCGCACTTGATTTGCTAGCTCCACTGGTAGGTGTGGAGCTTCCACCACTGCTTTTCTTGTAAGTTTTCATAAACTCAGAAATAAGCTCAGGGCAGTCAAGATTTTTCTCTGGTTCCCATGTGTTGTGCTTACTGTAGAGGATAACAGTGCAACAAGTCAGACCAATAAATGTGATTACACTTAAAAAACTGAAAGAAGTTGGAGGCATTAAATAGATAGGTGACAACAACCATCATTAAGCTCCAATTTGAAGGCCTAAACAGCATTCAAATGAGAAGGCCATTACTCCAGAATTGCTCAATAAAAGTTTGCAGTTGATCACCAGGACAAAGGCAGCCCCCCCCCCAAAAAAAATCAATTTTATTATTATTTTCGAACATTTGTTTTAGACAACAGTTACAATTTCAAGAAATAATGAGTTGGTACAACCACAACTACTTTGGTCCTGTTTTGCAGATCATAATTCAAACAATGACTTAGATTTTGTGGTCTGAGATTTTTTTCCTAAAAGCATCAATAAGAACATCAATTTTATGTTGCATTTTCATTTTTTATGTGTTGAGAAACCCTATGTTGATGCTCTAGGGATGACACCGTTAGTACAATAACACAACTCAACTTAGTCAAAGTAGCCATTGACACTTCATGTATAACTATACCCAGTGCGGCGTAAAATTCTTTCCCTATATTTTCTTTTCCTACTGCTCAGGCTGATTCTAAATGCACATGCGCAAACGCTAGTTCATGTCATAACAATGGGAGAATGAAACACGTGTGTGGGGTTAGGTTATGATTAGGGAAAAAGTGGTCAAATTAGAAACAGTACAATTAAAGACCCACGCATGCACAAAATGCATGTTAGGGAAAGGAAAATACGGCAGAAAGTATGTAACATGGAGGCGGTCTTCTCTCCCCCCCCCGTTCCATTTTATTATTATTTTGGAACATTTTTTGATACAACCACAACTACTTCTATCCTGTTTTGCAGGTCAAAATTCAAACAATCACAACTTAAATGATGTGGTCTTAGACATTTTTTTAAAAGTACCAATAAGAACATCAATTTTATGTTGCATTTTCATTCTTTATGTGTTGTGAAACACTATGTTGATGATATGGGACGAAACAGTTAGTACAATAATACAGCTCAACTTACTCGGAGTAGCCCTTCCACTTCAGGAAGAACTCTACCCGGCCTTTCACCACCCTCCTGTCCAGCACCTTCTCTACAACATATTCCTCCTCATCAGAGGACGAAGACTCCTCATCACGAGATTTTTTGCCCATTTTGAAGTTGGATGCTGATCACTGCGCTGTCGTTGGGCCAAATAGCACTTCTCTTTACCAGAAACGACAGACAAGCCAACTTACAAAAGAAGGAAAAACAAACAATCAAATGCACTTTTCTAACATGTAGTCTGAGTTTTTTTTTTTTTTTTAAGTACACACACAAACAGGAAGAACAGTCTGCAGGTACAGAGCCGTCGATTCCAACTATCACACAGCAGAACATTTCATTGTCGTTCACACACCCGTTAACGTCACGAAGACAAATGGAAAACGGAGAAATTGAATGAATGACTACGCGGCTTTAGGAATTCTTTTCAGCAAACTTTAAACATTATAATGTTTTTGACTCTTACAATGAAATGGATAAGAAAAGCTAATCGGCGAATCAGATAGCATACAAGCTAACACGCAAAAGAGCTAAAGGCTAGTTAGCAGAATAACAAACACCCAACTAGCCAATTCAAGCAACTCCGACGTCAAGATTAAACACTCAACCGTATTAATACACGTTTACCTTTTTGTTGCACGAAGCGCTAGTTTTATCTCGGGCCAAAGTGAAAAAAAATGTGCAAGGCCGCCGCTCGAGCTAATTTAGCATATAGCCTTGCTACTATGCGTGCACTTGTCTGTGCGTAAAAAGCGCGCGGCGAGGTCGCACGATGACCACGCCCCTATCACCTCGTAACCTAGCTACGCAGCTAACACACGACACCAAAACGTGTGTGGTAGAATGTTTTTCTATTTAGTACTTTAACAGATATGGATGAAACAGTTAATGTGGTGTGATTAAAAAATAGCTCCATCCCGTCATCAAGTTGATAATAATGTTTGTTTAGTTAGGTTTTTTTTTAAATATATTTCAGTCAGTATTGTCATTATTGTGATCGAGAATTACGCACACGACTAAAATTCCCATTATATATTCCATTACCTTGTCAATTTGATGCATTTTAGGTACAGCTTCTGATTTTTGCCTAATACATCACATAAAAAAACGTAATGGTAGTATATTCCAAATATCCTTCATATTGTGGACAGTCTTTTTTGCCTGCTGACAAAATGGCTGAGATTGATTTGCATCAAGTCCAATCACAGTTTCTAAAAGCTGACGTCATATTGCAGCGCGAACTGTTGACCAATGGCTTTGGAAATGGGCGTATCTTATTCTATTTATTCGGCCGCTGTAACGGGGCAGTCTTTTCTCTGGTGGTGACCAAAGCGTGTTCGTTTTCTGTATTTCTGAGGGCGTTTATTCCCGCAAGATGTCGAAAGATGTAAGTATAGCCTGTTTTTGGTCTTCCTGCGTTGTAGGACAGGAGAAAGGCAAACGTTAAAATAACTGCGACGAATGAGAAGAAATAACGCACATTTGCAGGCAGTTGCGTCGCAGCGTTGTGAAAACGGCCATTTTGTCTCGTTCGACCCTCGTGGTCTTTTGTTCACTCGGTCTTTTATTTGGTGATTTTTCCAACTTCATGTTCTTCCTCTAAATATGTGTAGCGTTAAATGCATGCAGCAACCAGCACCACACGTAAATCCGTTTGATGTATTTTGACCAAACTAGCTTGCGGATGACGTTTTCCGTTAATGGCGGCGGTGTGTCTGCGCCACTAATGTGGTTAACGGGGTTACGCATGCCTTGTTTTTATCGCTGAGTAAATTGAAATCCAGTCTAACTTGAGCCTTTATCCTGTGTAGATACCACGTGAGCCAGAGCAGCTTCGCAAACTATTCATCGGCGGGTTGAGTTTCGAGACTACAGATGAAAGTCTGCGGGCCCATTTTGAAGAATGGGGCAGCCTCACAGACTGTGTGGTAAGTGGAGTCTATTGAGAAATCACCAGTTAATGCTGACTCTTTATACATGCATTAATGTGATACTTGGAATTTGATCTTAAGGTCATGAGGGATTCAGCTACCAAAAGATCCAGGGGCTTTGGTTTCGTCACGTATTCATCAGTTAAGGAAGTTGATGAAGCCATGTTGGCACGTCCCCACAAGGTTGATGGAAGAGTCGTTGAACCTAAGCGTGCGGTTTCTCGAGAGGTATTTATTCTTTTACTCGTAGTAATGTCAACAACTGGGAATGAGGAAACCAAACAATATTTACGAGGTCTATTAGAAAAGTATCCGACCTTATTATTTTTTCAAAAACCATATGGATTTGAATCACGTGTGATTACATCAGACATGCTTGAACCCTCGTGGGCATGCAAGAGTTTTTTCACGCCTGTCGGTTACGTCCATTCGCCTGTGGGCATGCTTTGAGTGAGGAGTCGTCCACCCTCTCGTCAGTTTTTTCATTGTTTAGGAATGGCTCAGAGACTGTTGCTTGTTTGATAAAAAATTTTTTCAAAACTGTAAAGGCACAACTGAGTGGACACCATTCAATAAATTACAGCTGGTTTTCGGTAAAAATTTAAACGGCTGAGAGATTTGGTCTGGTAGTGTCGCTTTAACTGACGGTCCACGGCCGGCGGCGATCTGCGCTTCGAGGCGGCAGCGTCTCGCCGTTTCAAGTTGAAAAACTTCCACATTTCAGGCTCTGTTGACGCAGTAAGTCGTCAGAGAACAGAGAACTTTCAGAAGAAGTCGGCATGAGAGTTTATTCGGACATTCCATTGTTAACGGTCATTTTGTAATGAAGAACGTGCGGGCAGAGTCGCATGTCGGGCTGGACCCGACCGCGGGGGGGTCGCGGCAGGTAAAACACCTCCGTTGGAAATCTTAACGGGCAAGTTGGAACATGCCCAAGCTGTTAAACAATTTCTCAGTTACTCACTTGTTGAAAGCCATTAAAAGCCGCCTGAATTCTACAAATGGTTTTCAACACGGAGGTGTTTTTCCTGTCGCGGCGAACACAGATTTGCCGAGTCGTCACGGAAACGACTCGGCGAATTTGCGCGTACGTCTTTCATTAAAAAAATGTCCTTAAACAGTGGAATGTCCGCATAAATTCCTCATGCCGGCCTCTTCTGAATCTTCTCTGTTCTCTCACGATGTCCTGGGTGAATTAAGCCTTAAATTAGGATGTTTTAAGCTCGAAACAGGCCGACGACAGCGCCTGGAAGCGCTGCAGGACGTCCCGCTCCGTGGGAAGTCCTTACACCGACAGAAACACCCCATAATCTCTCATCAGCCGTTAAACTTTTCACAGAAAACCATCTTAATTCTCGAATAGTGTCCACTCGGATATTCCTCACAGGTCCAGAAAAAATTTTGATAAAGCAACGCGCGCCGTCTCGAGCAGCGTGTGAAACAAAGGAATTCAGCCGAGAGGGCGGGACCACATCTCACTCAAGGCCTGCCCACAGGGAAATGACGTCACCGACACGCGTGAAAAAACTCACGCATGCGCACGAGGGTTCAAGCATGATTGGTGTAATCGCATGTCATTCAAATCCATATAGTTAAAAAAAAAAATAAAAGGGTCGGTTTATTATCTAAGAGACCTCGTATATTAAAATTTGATATTCCTGTTGTGTATAGCTTTGATTGCGTGAATGGGCATCACAGCATGTTGTCATACATTGAGCACCAAAGCTGAAAAGTGGACATACTCTCATGTAGACCAGTTTCCATTCTGGGTGCTTATACATGATGTCAGCTGTGAAATGGGTAATTTTATTAGCAAAATGTCTGGTGTTAGTCTGAAATTATAACGATAAATATTAATCTTATTTGAAGTTGGTTATCCTCTATCTTGGCATCTACTGCAGTAGTAAAATGTATTACTGGTTAAAAATGTTTGTGTGTGCATAGGGATAAAATGTCACACCTCTGCCATGGATATCAATCTATTGTCAGTGTTGCTGGTCTCTCTTTTTTCCTTTCTATACATCTGTTGGCTTTGTGGTTTCTCACCATTTTGACTTGCATTGTGTGTATTTGCATAGGATTCCAACAAGCCAGGTGCCCATGTAACAGTGAAAAAGATATTTGTTGGTGGGATCAAAGAAGATACCGAAGAGTCACACCTACGAGACTACTTTCAACAGTTTGGAAAGATTGAGGTCATCGATATTCTGACTGACCGTAGTACCGGAAAAAAGAGGGGCTTTGCTTTTGTAACGTTTGATGACCATGATTCAGTGGACAGGATTGTCAGTAAGTAAAAGTGGTTGTAGACATATTGTTATATTTTAGTTTGATTAGCTGTTAACATTTTTTTTTCCTGCTCCCACAGTCCAGAAATACCACACAATTAATGGTCACAACTGTGAGGTTAGGAAGGCCCTGTCAAAACAGGAAATGCAGTCTGCAGGAATGTCAATGAGAGGTAGGCTAAATTTTTGACCATCTATATACCTGTGGTGTGTTCTGGAGTATAACTTCCTCACTGTCTTTATAGGTAGTAGGAACAGTGGAAGGCCATATGATGATGATAGAGGCTTCAACCAAGGTATGCGGTGTTAATTCTGGAACACAGAACTGTACACTATACTAGATGTATATAAATGCTGTTTTTGTCTTTCAGGTGGCAGGGGTGGAAGATATGGAGGTGGACCTTACAATTGCAATTTTGGTGGCGATGGTGGTGAGTAAACGAGTTCATTGACCTGCCTTTCTTACTGCACATTAGCGACATAACAATATGTGTGACAGGCTATGGTGGCGGTCCCAGCAGTCCTGGATACAACAGTGGAGGTGGAAATCGTGGGTATAACCAGGGTTACAACCAGGGAGGTGGTGGAGGTGGAGGCTATGGCGGAATGAATTATGACAGCAATGGCTATGGTAAGTATAGTTATATTGCAATCCTGTGGACTCAAGATTTGAGTAATGTAATTGGTTCTATTTAATGATGCACTTCTAGGCAACTGTGGTGGTGGTGGTGGTGGTGGCGGCGGCAGCAGTGGTGGTGGCAATAACTACAATAATATGGGTCACTACGACTCCCAACCCTCCAACTATGGTCCAATGAAAAACTTTGGGGGAGGTGGAGGTGGTGGTGGAGGCAGGAACTTTGGTAAGTTCTGCTAATAGATGTTAAACTGCAAAAATCTGTTCTAGGAATGTGAAACTTGGAAGTTAGATTACAATTGTGTGCAGTCTTTTACAAAATAATCAACCCAGGAAAAAGCTACAGGCCTTTCAAATTTCAGGATATTAATAAATTTAGTTTCTGCTGAAATCCAAGCATTAGAATGTACGTTTATTTTTGTAACCTGTTGCAAAATGACAGGTCATTTTAATGAAGAGGACATTTATCTGGGGAGAAATTCCATAGTGAATATGCTCTTTTCCTTCATCGCAGTCATGCAGACTAACTACAGGAGGAAGCGTTTGTGCACGCATGCCTGAGGTTTTGAGATTACCTGTGATCCATCTTACGTTAATGTCATTAGTATTTACAAGATTTCTTGTAAATCGCTTCCAGATCTACCAAATGTTGGTCATAGCATGTGATCCCTTAAATTTCTTCCCCTTGGGGGTTGAAACTCTGACACCATGAATTTTGATCATATTGGCAAAATCATATGAATCCTTTATCTAAATCCTAAGGAATAAAATTATAGTGGTGCCAAAGAAAACGTTTTGGACTTAAATCTTCAAACAAAAGGTGCCTTTTTAAAGAATATACATAATTCAGAAAGTATCAAACATTTGGTATTGTTTCAGCTGATATCACAGGTGGTCGAATAGATGGAACTTTATTAATCCCTTGGAAAGACTCCCGCAGGGAAGTTAAGGTTCCAAGCGGCACAGAGTATAAAAAGTGAAAGTAAAAATAATTTGGAAATCTAAATATCAGAGCTACTGGTTTACTGGCTACTACTGCTCCTCTCTTTCCCATCCTCTGCCTTCCTGTTACTCTTACCTCCCTTCTCCTGCATTCCTTTCAGTGAATGCAAAAATACATTCAAACAATACATTACCATTACAAATGTCAAATATATGTAATGTTTAAGCTCAGGCATTACTGGATCTGTTTGGGGTTCTAGTTTTAAAATCAGGTCAGTTAAGATGAGGGGAAGCCACAAATATAACCATTGTGGTTCTTGTGGTTAGTAATCTTATCAAACATGACTATCAATTTTGGTTAAAGGCAAAGAAAAGGTGAAAATGTGCAAAAGAAAATACAAATAAAACACACATTAAGCAGTACAACTAAATTGGGGATTGGGGTGAGAAAATAGTCATTTAAAAAAAAAAAACAGAATGCATCATATCCCCTTCATTTCAGATCCTGGCTACATTTAATTAGTATTGAATTTAGTAGAACCTCTAGAAAAGCTGTCTCCTTTGAGGCTTATCAGAGGCAGGAAGTCTTTATTTAGAATATTCAACTCATTTGATTTATCTTTTTTATTTACTAGTGATGCTCACTTTAAACTTGAAATAAGTCTGCTTGTCTTTTGTGAGATCCCACAATGCCCTAGGCACTCGGTACTGATGCTGCAGTCAGTTGCTTAATTTTTTATTTATATATATATATATATAAACGCAACACTTTTGGTTTTGCTCCCATTTTGTATGAGATGAACTCAAAGATCTAAAACTTTTTCCACATACACAATATCACCATTTCCCTCAAATATTGTTCACAAACCAGTCTAAATCTGTGATAGTGAGCACTTCTCCTTTGCTGAGATAATCCATCACACCTCACAGGTGTGCCATATCAAGATGCTGATTAGACACCATGATTAGTGCACAGGTGTGCCTTAGACTGCCCACAATAAAAGGCCACTCTGAAAGGTGCAGTTTTATCACACAGCACAATGCCACAGATGTCGCAAGATTTGAGGGAACGTGCAATTGGCGTGCTGACAGCAGGAATGTCAACCAGAGCTGTTGCTCGTGTATTGAATGTTCATGTCTCTACCATAAGCCGTCTCCAAAGACGTTTCAGAGAATTTGGCAGTACATCCAACCAGCCTCACAACCGCAGACCACGTGTAACCACACCAGCCCAGGACCTCCACATCCAGCATGTTCACCTCCAAGATCGTCTGAGACCAGCCACTCGGACAGCTGCTGGAACAATCGGTTTGCATAACCAAAGAATTTCTGCACAAACTGTCAGAAACCGTCTCAGGGAAGCTCATCTGCATGCTCGTCGTCCTCATCGGGGTCTCGACCTGACTCCAGTTCATCGTTGTAATCGACTTGAGTGGGCAAATGCTCACTTTCGCTGGCGTTTGGCACGTTGGAGAGGTGTTCTCTTCACGGATGATGCGAAGGAGATGTGTTGCACTGCATGAGGCAAATGGTGGTCCCACCAGATACTGCTGGTATCCCCCCCCCCCCCCCCCCCAGTAAAACAAAACTGCACCTTTCAGAGTGGCCTTTTATTGTGGACAGTCTAAGGCACACCTGTGCACTAATCATGGTGTCTAATCAGCATCTTGGTATGGCACACCTGTGAGGTGGGATGGATTATCTCAGCAAAGGAGAAGTGCTCACTATCACAGATTTCAACTGGTTTGTGAACAATATTTGAGGGAAATGGTGATATTGTGTATGTGGAAAAGGTTTTAGATCTTTGAGTTCATCTCATACAAAATGGGAGCAAAACCAAAAGTGTTGTGTTTATATTTTTGTTGAGTATATATATGACTGTTGTCCCATTGTAAATGCAATTCATGTTTTCACCAAATGTGGGCAGTGTCTCATTGGTCTCTTTCCCTGTCAAGTCACACTGTACTGAGAAGGCTGTGCTCCAGTCTGGTGTGTCTAATTACGAGGTCTATTAGAAAAGTATCCGACCTTTTTTTTTTTTTTTTTTAAACATATGGAATTGCGTGAGCCAACCTTGAACCTTCATGCGCATGCGTGATTTTTTTTTTTTTTTTCACGCCTGTCGGTTGCGTCATTCGCCTGTGAGCAGGCTTTGAGTGAGGAGTGGTCCAGCCCTCTCGGCGGATTTTCATTGTCAGGGAAATGGCTGAGACTGCCGCTTTGCTTGATCAAATTTTTTTTAGAAACTGAGGCACATCCAAGTGGACACCATTCGAGAAATTCAGGTGGTTTTTGGTGAAAATTTTATGGGTTTAAAGACATTAAGGGATGTTACTGTCCCTTTAAGGACGGCCCACAGCAGCTGTGGGGCGTGCCGCGCTCCAGCTGCCATCGACAGGCTGAACAACCATTTCATTTCTAAACGGATCGCTCTGTGGATCCGTGACCATCGTGTGCTATTTCTCTGGTTATCACAAGAGCTGGACATCAACCATTTTCCTGCAGATTTCACTTTTAACAAGAGATTTTGTCATGGAAAGCCGAGCGGACACTTCGCGCGTCACGATGGATTTGCTGCTGGACCGACAAAACCACCTCCGTTTTGGTCTCACAGGGCGGCTTTGAGATGGCGTTCAGACAGCTGACGGTGGTTTTTCAGTCGAGTGATTATCCAAGAAATTGTGGACGAGCCTGGACATGCCAGAACATGTTCTGTGACGCTTCATCACGGCATTGCTTTGCGCGTCGCGGCACCCGCAAGAAGGACAAGCTGGGACATGCCTTTCAGTGCTTACCACTCGAGTGAGTGTCAGAGAAATTGTGGAGAGCTGGACATGTCCCAGCTTGTCCTTCTGGCACTCTGAAATGGAGGTGTTCTTTGTCTGTCTTGCCGTCGTGACGCGCGAAGCGGCAGCTCCTTTCCATCAATCAATCAATCAATCAATTTTTTTATATAGCGCCAAATCACAACAAACAGTTGCCCCAAGGCGCTTTATATTGTAAGGCAAGGCCATACAATAATTATGTAAAACCCCAACGGTCAAAACGACCCCCTGTGAGCAAGCACTTGGCCACAGTGGGAAGGAAAAACTCCCCTTTAACAGGAAGAAACCTCCAGCAAAATGCATGACAAAAACTCCTCGTTAAAAGTGGAATGTGCCGTTCATTTCCAAACTGGATGCTGTTTTATCCGGGATGTCGTCTGGACTAGCACAGGAATTGTGAAAAGACGTGGACATTAGCACTTTTTCGGCATGTCCAGGCTCGTCCACAATTTCTTGGATAATCACTCGACTGAAAAACCACCGACAGCTGTCTGAACGCCATCTCAAAGCCGTCCTGTGAGACCAAAACGGAGGTGGTTTTGTGTTGGTCCAGCAGCAAATCCATCGTGACGCGCGAAGCGTCCGCTTGCCTTTCCATGACAAAATCTCTTGTTAAAAGTGAAATCTGCCGGAAAATGGTTGATGTCCAGCTCTTGTGATAACCAGAGAAATTGCACACGATGGTCACGGATCCACAGAGCGATCCGTTTAGAAATGAAATGGTCGTTCAGCCTGTCTGGCAGCTGGAGCGCGGCGTGCCCCACAGCTGCTGTGGGCCGTCCTTAAAGGGACAGTAACATCCCTTAATGTCTTTGAAGCCCATAAAATCTTCACCAAAAACCACCTGAATTTCTCGAACGGTGTTCACATGGATGTGCCTCACAGTTTCTAAATAAAATTTGATCAAGCAAAGCAGCAGTCTCTCAGCCATTTCCCTGACAATGAAAATCCGCTGAGAGGGCTGGACCATTCCTCACTCAAAGCCTGCTCACAGGCGAATGACGCAACCGATAGGTGTGAAAAAAATCGCGCATGAAGGTTCAAGGTTGGCTCACGCAAGCACACGTTATTCAAATCCATGTCTTTTTTTTTTTTTTTTTAAATAAGGTCAGATACTTTTCTAATAGACCTCGTAGTAGTCTCCTTTCAGTGATGCTGCACAGTTCTCACTATAGTGACTGAAAACTTTCATTTGCAGGATATGGTAGTGGCACAAGCAGCAACAACTACGGACGCAGATTTTGAAATAAGTGGTAAGACCTCTGTACACTCCTTACATCATGAAACCAGAGTATGTAGTTGTAGGGATTCGTTGTAAAGTTCAGATAAAATATTAAAGTTCACTCTGGATGTCAGGTCAAAGTCAGTGCACAGTTAACAATGTTGTTCCATATTGTTCAACAGGACTGAGTACTTAGAGGAGAGCAAGGAGAGGAGAGCGAAGTGACAGGGCAGCTGCAGGTTTACCTCCTAAATCTGCTCAGCCAAACAGTTGTGGCAGGTTACAGCTGCTTCATGAAGAGATGTACAGTAGATAATCATGAAGGAGTTTTCATTTACACGTGTTTGAGTGAATTTGTTTCTGGAACGCAAGCATTCCAATGAGGTTTTATGTAGTTTGTTTTTAATTTGTAACTGCACTCATTCAAGCTGAAATAAAACCATGCTTCAGTTTTTTTTTTCTTAAGTCTTGTCAGGTGGTGTTGAGGTGGGTGGAGGGGGAATGAGCCATAATGTATGCAGATGTAAGGAGTCGACAGACTGTTGGTTTTGGTCTTGGTCACTGCATATAGGCCTGTCGCATTTACGCTGCCTTAATATTTATTAGTTGCATGATTAAAACTCTGTTCAGAATCTAAGTAGTGGTGTAAGCCTCGTAGTTTACCTGCAACAGGAGCGGCTTCATGCGCATGTTCGTTTTTTTTGTTTTTTTTTAAAGGTGTCCTGCCTTTGGATTTTAAGTTTTTGTGTTGAAATCTGAATACTGAAGTTACCCTCAAGTCTGTTGCTAGTAAAGTGAATGTTTTAGGTAGTTTCATGTCAAAATATTGAGCTGGCTCTGACACATTGCAGACAACATGGAGGAAGCATATGTGCAAGATTTGAAGTTCTTTCTGCATTTTATGGGAACTTGGAAACTTAACCTACAACTATAAAATGTAAATCTCAAAAGTTTTGCAAATTCAAAATTTTGGGGGGGCGGCATAAGATGGTGTAAAGTGTCAGAATTTTCCCCCAATATTATAGCCTCAGATGGTTAAGGTGGAAAATAGATCTTGTGGGAATCGAAATCCAGAGTTGCTTCAGATGAAAATTTTGATTATATTGCAAATGATATTGTGAGAATACTACTGAAGGTAGAATTGTGCTGAGGAAAATCACTGTAGGATTTCAAACGGTTAAAAAAGAAATCCTAAGAGACTACTACAGCTTTGTAAGAGGTGCACCTTTTGACTGTAAATGGATCAATTTTGTTCCCAAAACATTGACAAATCAACCACTCAGATTCTCAACTAGCAGAAGCGGGCATTGTTGCAATACATGGCATAGTGCTTCTGTGCTAGTTCTATTGGCACATGGAGTGTTGTATGTTCAGACATGCACAAGACATGGCTTTTGAGAGTCTCATCTTCATGTCCTGATTTGACGTCGTTTGGGTTTAGTGATCTGCTGACATTGGTTCATGAAAACGTGGTTACTGGTGCATTACAATAAACAGTCTGAGGAGAGCAGCAATGTGCTTTGCACAAAGCCCGTCAGATGGTACTGGAGTTCTGGAAAGATCACCTGGAGGATGCTAGCTTACGCACAGTCAATGAGGCTAGCCATGGAAGCCAGCTGAGGGAGAGAAGTAGCAAATCCATCGCCAGGATCATTGAAGCAGGGGGAGAGTGAGAGCAGAAGCCTGAGGCTAGCAGGCAGCAGCTACCAAAGGGCTTAAATGCTGTCTGTAGGTAAGACCAGACTTCTCAACTACTGACAGTAAATCTGCAATTGTCTTCTAGCTGGTAGTGAGTTGTTTAGTCCAATAATTTGACACTTTTGTGCAAACAAGTTTATTGTCATATCCAATGACTCATAAAATGGGCCTAATTATGCATAGTGGTCTCACAAATTGCATGTTGTAAAATTATAAAATAAAGTACATAATTTTTTTTAACTTGATTGGCTTCTCCTTTACAGGCAGCTTTAAAGATGGTCCTCCCAACCTGTACATTTCTGTGACAATGGTACATCAGGTAAATCTCAGATGTAACAAATTACTCACCTATTATTTAAGAGCATTTTAAAACTTGTTTTCTGTTACAGGCTGGAGTTGAGGAAGTGCTGGACCTGAACTGACACTGCTATGCAGTCTTTATATTTTTTATTTTTAACACCCTTTTGAAAAGGATTTTACTAGGTTTTAACAATAAAAAAAAAAAAATTACAAACCATTTATCTTGTCTTAGTCACTTGGAGGTCTTAAATTGAGTTGATAGTACAGCAAGCAACACGTGCCATGTCACTTTTTTTGCATGCTTGTAAGAGGTACCAGATAAATACTACCATCTGGGGCCTGTTGCAAAGAGTATTCGTCTATAGAGTATGGCTGTCCCTCTTCATCTCTCAAGTGAGAAAAGACCTCTGTGTAAAGGTCTGCGAGATGGTGTTGAATAAAAGCCAGACTTCGTTGGAACTCCAGCCTCTGCTGCACCAGGTGTTCTCTTTGGGCCTGCAGTTGGCTCAGTTCTCGTTCCAGGTGTATTATGCCCTCCAGCTTCCTCTTCCTGCAGTTCTGAGCTGCCACCTTGTTCTTTCCCCGCCTCCTAATATCCCTGACCAGTGTTAATTGAGAGTCTGTCAAAGCATATTGTGATAAGAGCTCATTGAAGTCATCCACGGGCAGGTTGATGATTTTATCCATAGGGAAGGGGATCTTGAGTGCCACTGCACGGCGTTCATCCTTGCTGAGGGGGGCAGGAATTGCACTTGGTGGCTTTGTATACATGCTATGTTGTAAACGCCCTCTGCTGGACACTCCGGGGTCACCGTATGGGTCATTTACAGTAGTAGCTTGACCCCATTCTCTCGCTGCCTGGAGAAGCAGGAGGTTGGGTTGAGTATGGGATGAGTTGGGTTGTTGTGAGAAATAAGGTTGTGCTCCTGAGTGTAAGTGAGGGTGACTCTGAAAATCCATTGAGAAGTTGTTCTGTGTTTCCCTGGCTTCCATGTCCATGCTCTGATAACCCGTTGTCCCACCAATGGCATTATCGGGTGAGGCCAGAGGTGGACTTGAACCCAATGACAGACCAGAGTCGGACTCCAGATCATCACCTGAGCGAGCGTGACAAGTTTGTCCGTGAGCAGGCCACGTATGTCGACTGAGACCCTGAGAAGGGCACACGTTTGGCCTCCTGTGCCTGTGCTCAATGCTTGGTACGTTCATCTGTTCTCTGAGGGCCTTGAATGAAGTCTGTGTGGACACAGGGGGCATTCTTTGATTGAGCTGAGACTGAAAGTGTCCACACATCGCTTCTGCGTTGTTGCTCAAACGCTGACAAACTGGGGCCTCTTCAGAGTAACATCCGCCGTAAGCGTTGCCCACGTTCGGCTCGCAGGCAGCCTGCGGTGGCTCAGAGTGGGACACGCTGTACTCTCCCCCAGGTGCCACTGGGTGGTACTGTGTTTCATAGATGTCTCCAGGGGCCTCAAGCTCCTGCAACATGAATGAAAGTTATCAGTTGAATGTGGGGAGGAACAAAAGTAATTATAGAATCTAAAAAGTTGATGTGTATGTGAACAGGTTCTTTCTCTGCAGAAGACAGTTCGTCCTAGTCTCAGCATGCCACCTATAGCCCATGTGGGCTCACAGATGTGATCGGATTTCACCTGGAAACAAGATGCCCATTGTGCAGTACAGGGGGGCCTGTGAGCAACGTGCAGTGCTTACCCCCTCCTCCCAATCTCCATCACCCCTGTACCACTCAAATGGTCCATTGTTACACGTGGCTTCTCAATGGATTTTTTTTTTTTTTTTTTTTAAACATCTGTGAC
Source organism: Thalassophryne amazonica (assembly GCF_902500255.1). Taxonomy (NCBI): domain Eukaryota; kingdom Metazoa; phylum Chordata; class Actinopteri; order Batrachoidiformes; family Batrachoididae; genus Thalassophryne; species Thalassophryne amazonica. Next base: position 71,139,186 of record NC_047108.1, read on the forward strand.
ATGAAAATTTTCTCTTCAAACTGCTGCTTTAAATTAGCATTGACAACACATACTTGTGGCTGATCATCTGAACAAATGTCTGGCTGAACAACTTGGGTTAAAGTAATATTTCCACAGAACTAGAAATGTAAGAACACTTTCTAAAGCCTCTTTTGGACAGGTGTGTTACCTGTCAAAATGTCAACATTTAGGACAAATTGGAAATGCATTCAAAGTTAAAGTTTAAGAATAGTTACGTGCAGTATTCGGGTCTCCAACCTTGAAGCAGTCATTTTACATTTAGACTGAAAACATTAAATCTGGTTAAAATCTACCTGAAACTTGCTGTAATCCATAATGTCTTTCAGATATGTTTTTACAGAGAACCCGACTATGTAATGTCTATAAGTGTATTTGCAGACGTGAGCAGCCTGGGAGGATTCGAATTAGGCTGAAGGTACCTTCTTCAGAGCACAAAAAAAACGTTAGCAAGTGTACATTACTACAGCAAAATGAGACTACAGAGTTTATGTAAATGAGGAAGGAGATCAAAACACTCAGAAATGTAATGGCTTCATATTAAGTAGCCACCATTGATAATGTCTACATCAAAAGACAATAATGATTATAGAAGAGAGAAATTGATCCAGCTGGTGGAAAAACGTTATTGTCCTAACGTGTCCAATGCACCGTCCCCTTTTACCCACAGGGGTCACCACGTGGTGGTCGAGTCAAGCAACTGCTTGGTTCCAGTTCAGTTACACCCATTTTCATTCTCCATGTAAAGTGGAGTTTCATCTGGAGTGCAAACCTTTGCCAAATCGGCATGCAGATTCATACTGGATCCTTTGTGGCGACCCAGAGTGAAAAAGGAAAAGCCTTAAGAACTATAGTGTACACAGAGATATGAGTGATTATTACAGATACTTGTCACCTTGTGGAGCTGTTTTTAGGAAATAAAACTTCCATCTGATGACAATGTAACAACGATATTATTTCACTATTATGATCGCCGTGATCCATTTGTTGCACATCAGGAAATGCAACTGAGACAAACATTTGTCATTTCATCCACATAAACTGAGATAGGAAACTGACAGGAGGTTGAACAGAATGTGGTTGTGAATATGTACAATGTGGTACACTGGTGGCTCTCGGGTAAGGTTAGATGTCAGACTGATCCAGTTCTACATAGTATCCATCTATATTATAATAAGCAAGTGGTCTTTGTGTGCTTGTGTATGGCTTTGATGAAACTGGGGAGAGCTGGTGTGCCATTTGGTATGCTTATGTATTTTGGGTCAAGGATTGGTGCTGCAAAAACGGGAAGTTGATAGGACAAGTAGTTATCAGAGATTAGCGATTTATCTAACCAGTAAACAATGGACATTGTGCTGCAATGAACCATGGGAGTTATGGGTTTGGGGCTTTTAAATGTTTTTTGTGTTAACACCAACAGTGTTGGTGTTATTGATTTGTTGTGTTTTTTTGTAGTTCAATTGGTTTTGTTACTGTTACCATGAGTGACTGATCTGGCACCATAAGTGAAAAGTGTAGTGCTTTTAATGTCTTCCACCACAGTCTCTGTCAAAATAAGAGCACCTGCAGAATGCAGAAAAGAAAAAAGCTCTGCGTGTGTGCGTGTCATTTTGATCACGCACAAACTGGAGAGCTGACATTTGCTGTTTGGTATGTTTATGTATTTTGGATCAAAGATAAAGGCACCAAAATCAAAAAAGCTACATTGTTTAGTTTGGATGGGCGGCCAGGTCTAGGAAGAGTACTGGTGGATCCGAACTTCTTCCATTTATGGATGATGGAGGCCACTGTGCTCACTGAGACCCTCAAAGCAGCAGAAATGTTTCTGTACCCTTCCCCAGATTTGTGCCTTGAGACAATCCTGCTTCTGAGGTCTACAGACAATTCCTTTGACTTCATGCTTGGTTTGTGCTATGACATGCACTGTCAACTGTGGGGCCTTATAGGTAGACAGGTGTGTGCCAACTGATTTTACCGCAGGTGGACTCCAATTAAGCTGTAGAAACATCTCATGAATGATCAGTGGAAACAGGATGCACCTGAGCCCAGTTTTGAGCTTCATGGCAAAGGCTGTCAATATACATGAACATGTGATTTCTTAGGTTTTTTGTTTGTTGTAAAAAAAAATAAAATAAACTTTTTTCACATTGTCATTATGGGGAATTGTGTGTGTTGAATTTTGAGGAACAATGAATTTCATTCATTTTGGAATAAGGCTGTAATATAACAAAATATAGAGTAAGTGAAGCACTGTGAATACTTTCTGGATGGGCTATATGTTAACTGACCACAATGTAAAATATTTTTTAATTCTTTACAGTTTAGCAAATAGAAAAATTTTAAATTTACTCCTAAAAATTCCCCCCCCCCCCCCCCCCCCCCAAACACACACTTCAGGGGCTTACAATTTTATAATTGAACCACAGGAAGCAAATGTTGCCATCACTCATTATTCATTCCTAGATAAACTACAAATGTTGGCAAAAATTCTTTTAAATACAACCCCAATTCCAATGAAGTTGAGACGTGAAAAATGTAAATAAAAACAATACAATGATTTGCAAATCCTCTTCAACCTATAGTCAATTGAATACACCACAAAGACAAGATATTTAATGTTCAAACTGATTTTTATTGTTTTTGTGCAAATATTTGCTCATTTTGAAATGGATGCTTGCAACACATTTCAAAAAAGCTGGGACGGTGGTATGTTTACCACTGTGTTACATCACCTTTCCTTCTAACAACACTAAATAAGCGTTTGGGAACTGAAGACACTAATTGTGAGTGTCAAAGGTGCATCCCCCAAATTCTCAGCCATTCACAAGCAAAGATGGGGCGAGGATCACCACTTTGTGAACAAGTGCATGAAAAAATACTCTACAGTTTAAGAACAATGTTTCTCAATGTTCAATTCCAAGGAATTTAGGGATTCCATCATCTACAGCCCATAATATAATCAGAAGATTCAGAGAATCTGGAGAACTTTGTACACGTACAGTAGTGTTCAGAATAATAGTAGTGCTATGTGAATAAAAAGATTAATCCAGGTTTTGAGTATATTTCTTATTGTTACATGGGAAACAAGGTACCAATAGATTCAGTAGATTCTCACAAATCCAACAAGACCAAGCATTCATGATATGCACACTCTTAAGGCTATGAAATTGGGCTATTAGTAAAAAAAAAAGTAGAAAAGGGGATGTTCACAATAATAGTAGTGTGGCATTCAGTCAGTGAGTTCGCCAATTTTGTGGAACAAACGTGTGAATCAGGTGTCCCCTATTCAAGGATGAAGCCAGCACCTGTTGAACATGCTTTTCTCTTTGAAAGCCTGAGGAAAATGGGACGTTCAAGACATTGTTCAGAAGAACAGTGTAGTTTGATTAAAAAGTTGGAGAGGGGAAAACATACGCAGGTGCAAAAAATTATAGGCTGTTCATCTACAATGATCTCCAATGCTTTAAAATGGACAAAAAAAACAGACGCATGGAAGAAAATGGAAAACAACCATCAAAATGGATAGAAGAATAACCAGAATGGCAAAGGCTCACCCAATGATCAGCTCCAAGATGATCAAAGACAGTCTGGAGTTACCTGTAAGTGCTGTGACAGAAGATGCCTGTGTGAAGCTAATGTATTTGCAAGAATCCCCCGCAAAGTCCCTCTGTTAAATAAAAGATGTGCAGAAGAGGTTACAATTTGCCAAAGAACACATCAACTGGCCTAAAAAGAAATGGAGGAATATTTTGTGGACTGATGGGAATAAAATTGTTCTTTTTGGGTCCAAGGGCCGCAGACAGTTTGTGAGACGACCCCCAAACTCTGAATTCAAACCACAGTTCACAGTGAAGCATGGTGGTGCAAGCATCATGATATGGGCATGTTTCTCCTACTATGGTGTTGGGCCTATATTTCGCATACCAGGTGTCATGGATCAGTTTGGATATGTCAGAATACTTGAAGAGGTCATGTTGCCTTATGCTGAAGAGGACATGCCCTTGAAATGGGCGTTTCAACAAGACAATGACCCCAAGCACATTAGTAAATGAACAAAATCTTGGTTTCAAACAAACAAAATTAATGCCTCGCAGATGTGAGGAAATCATGAAAAACTGGTTATACAACTAAATACTAGTTTAGTGATTCACAGGATTGCTAAAAAAGCAGTTTGAGCATAATAGTTTTGAGTTTGCAGCGTCAACAGCAGATGCTACTATTATTGTGAACACCCCCTTTTCTACTTTTCTTGTTAATAGCCCAATTTCATAGCCTTAAGAGTGTGCATATCATGAATGCTTGGTCTTGTTGGATTTGTGAGAATCTTTTGAATCTACTGGTACCTTGTTTCCCATGTAACAATAAGAAATATATCAAAACCTGGATTAATCTTTTTAGTCACATAGCACTACTTTTATTCTGAACACTACTGTAAGCAGCAAGGCCGAAAACGAACATTGAATGCCTGTGACCTTCGATCCCCCAGGTAGCACTGCATTAAAAACTGACATCATTGTGTAAAGGATCTTACCACGTGAGCTCAGGAACAGTTCAGAAAACCATTGTCAGTTAACACAGTTCATCGCTACATCTACAAGTGCAAGTTAAAACTCTACCATGCAAAGTGAAAGCCATACATTAACAGCATCAAGAAATGCCGCTGCCTTCTCTGGGCTTGAGCTCATTTGAAATGGACAGACGCAAAGTGGAAAAGTGTGCTGTGGTCTGATGAGTCCACATTTCAAATTGTTTTTGGAAATCATGGACGTCGTGTCCTCCAGACAAAAAAAGAAAAGGACCATCCAGATTGTTACCAGTGCAAAGTTCAAAAGCCAGCATCTGTGATGGTATGGTGGTGTGTTAGTGCCCATGGCATGGGCAACTTACACATCTGTGATGGCACCATCAATGCTGAAAGGTACATGGAGCAACACATGCTGCCATCCAAGCAATGTCTTTTTCAGGGACGTCCCTGCTTATTTCAGCAAGACAATGCCAAGCCACATTCTGCACGTGTTACAACAGTGTGACTTCATAGTACAAGAGTGCAGATACTAGACTGGCCTGCCTGCAGTCCAGACCTGTTGCCCATTGAAAATGTGTGGCGCATTATGAAGCACAAAATACGACAACAGAGACCCCGGAGTGTTGAACAACTGAAGTCGTACATCAAGCAAGAATGGAAAAGATTTCCACCTTCAAAGCTTCAGCAATTAGTGTCCTCAGTTCCCAAACACTTATTGAGTGTTGTTAGAAGGAAAGGTGATGTAACACAGTGGTAAACATACCACTGTCCCAGCTTTTTTTGAAACATGTTGCAGGCATCCATTTCAAAATGAGCAAATATTTGCACAAAAACAATAAAGTTTATCAGTTTGAACATTAAATATCTTGTCTCTGTGGTGTATTCAGTTGAATATAGGTTGAAGAAGATTGCAAATCATTGTATTCTGTTTTTATTTACATTTTCAACAATGTCCCAACTTCATTGGAATTGGGGTTGTATATTGGTGCTTTTAGTTGGAATCAGTTGCCATCAGGTATCAAATGTGATAATCTTAACTTTTTTAAGAGAATGGTAAAGTCATTTTTACTCAACAGTGTTTTAGAAAGCCAGTCTAGCCAATTTGTGGAAATATGTCTTATTTTAGCTTCTTTTTTAGTCTGTGTTTTTAGTTTTTAATTGTATTTATTTTTAATCTATTCTAGATTTGATCAATTTTTCCTGCCTATTTTGTGGATGTTTTATGTAAGGAACACAATGGGAATAAGTCTTTTGACTTTTTTGTGTCATCCTTGAAATTCCAAGGTAAATGTATTATATATGCATATCTTTTAACACATGATACTCTGTTGTACGTTTTATGCAGAATTTCTAAATCAATCAATATTTACGAAATGGAATACAAATTTTTAAAATCATGACATCAGTTAGACGCTGAGATGTATTTTTCACTGTCTAGGACGCTAAAAGTGGCTTTTTGTTCAAAAAACAACCTAAAATAAGGTGAAACTAGGAGCCTTCCAGAAAATATGCAACACCTTGTAATTGTATCTTTTTAATACAGCAAGTATAAGGTTATCATCTATTCACAGGGACATTTTTGGAAGGGTAACACAATTAGATGAAGAATTATGAAAGTGCTAACATAAGCCCTTTCCTCCAAGGGGTCTATAACTGGACATTTTTGTCTCCTGATATGAGCATGTGGAAGGGGTTTAGGATCTTCAATTTTTTTTTTTCTAAAGATTGCCCTTTATAAGATATGTCTAGTGACTCAATTAAATTATGTAATGCCACTGCCTCACATAAAAATAATGTTTTTTTAATTAATGTGAACATTTTTATGAATTTGAGATACTGTAGAATTTTATAAACTGGCATGCAAAATTTCAGACTGTGACATTAGATTTCCTCTAGAAAGCACATACAGATTTACAAAGCCAAATATGGCAGTTTTGCCCAGTTGGTAGAAATAAGGTGAAAATGCAGTATTCCATGTGAGACTAAATTATGCTGCTTATGAGATATAGTTGTGCTAACAGTTTTTTATTCATAAATCATGCTAATGATCATAATCATGCTAATCATCACTTTCGTAAGTGACTGCATGTTAAAAATAATAAATTTGGTCAGCCTATCATTGTTTTTGCAAAACTGACACGGCACAAGTGGCCAACCCCAATCTTCACATGCTGATTTGTCATGATTATACACTGCGGCCATCTGGGATGAATGTCCGTGAAAGTGAAAATGGAGATTTAGCATGATTGTTTAAAATTTAAACCCATTTTTAGTTCTTTCTTTCTGTTGTATATTGTGTATGTAATTTTTTCACCTCACTGCGGTATTGTATCACTTCCTGTTCCGGAGCACAGCAGTGTTTTTCTGTATCTGTTAGCTGTTTAATCTGCGCAGTTAGATTGATCTAGTTATCTAGATTACGATTTGTTTCCCAGTGTAATCTTTACGTGCCTTAACTAAAGCACTCCTTCTGCTGAATCACCTCTAAATTATTTACACATTATTCACTGTGTGTTTTTAGGAATCCGCTAGCTTAGCGCAGCTACTAGCTCTTAGCCGGTTTAGCATGGCGGCTTCTCCTGTCTCTCCCGCACTTTTCTGCTCTGGGTGTGAAATGTTTAGTTATTCCTCGGCCTCCTTTAGCAGTAACGGTACTTGTAATAAGTGTAGCTTATTCGTAGCTTTGGAGGCCAGGCTGGGCGAATTGGAGACTCGGCTCCGCACCGTGGAAAATTCTACAGCTAGCCAGGCCTCCTGTAGTCGGTGCGGACCAAGGTAGCTTAGCCGCCGTTAGTTTCCCTCTGGCAGATCCCGAGCAGCCGGGAAAGCAGGCCGACTGGGTGACTGTGAGGAGGAAGCGTAGCCCTAAACAGAAGCCCCGTGTACACCGCCAACCCGTTCACATCTCTAACCGTTTTTCCCCACTTGACGACACACCCGCCGAGGATCAAACTCTGGTTATTGGCGACTCTGTTTTGAGAAATGTGAAGTTAGCGACACCAGCAACCATAGTCAATTGTCTTCCGGGGGCCAGAGCAGGCGACATCGAAGGACATTTGAAACTGCTGGCTAAGGCTAAGCGTAAATTTGGTAAGATTGTAATTCACGTCGGCAGTAATGACACCCGGTTACGCCAATCGGAGGTCACTAAAATTAACATTGAATCGGTGTGTAACTTTGCAAAAACAATGTCGGACTCTGTAGTTTTCTCTGGACCCCTCCCCAATCGGACCGGGAGTGACATGTTTAGCCGCATGTTCTCCTTGAATTGCTGGCTGTCTGAGTGGTGTCCAAAAAATGAGGTGGGCTTCATAGATAATTGGCAAAGCTTCTGGGGAAAACCTGGTCTTGTTAGGAGAGACGGCATCCATCCCACTTTGGATGGAGCAGCTCTCATTTCTAGAAATCTGGCCAATTTTCTTAAATCCTCCAAACCGTGACTATCCAGGGTTGGGACCAGGAAGCAGAGTTGTAGTCTTACACACCTCTCTGCAGCTTCTCTCCCCCTGCCATCCCCTCATTACCCCATCCCCGTAGAGACGGTGTCTGCTCCCAGACCATCAATAACCAGCAAAAATCTATTTAAGCATAAAAATTCAAAAAGAAAAAATAATATAGCACCTTCAACTGCACCACAGACTAAAACAGTTAAATGTGGTCTATTAAACATTAGGTCTCTCTCTTCTAAGTCCCTGTTGGTAAATGATATAATAATTGATCAACATATTGATTTATTCTGCCTTACAGAAACCTGGTTACAGCAGGATGAATATGTTAGTTTAAATGAGTCAACACCCCCGAGTCACACTAACTGTCAGAATGCTCGTAGCACGGGCCGGGGCGGAGGATTAGCAGCAATCTTCCATTCCAGCTTATTAATTAATCAAAAACCCAGACAGAGCTTTAATTCATTTGAAAGCTTGACTCTTAGTCTTGTCCATCCAAATTGGAAGTCCCAAAAACCAGTTTTATTTGTTATTATCTATTGTCCACCTGGTCGTTACTGTGAGTTTCTCTGTGAATTTTCAGACCTTTTGTCTGACTTAGTGCTTAGCTCAGATAAGATAATTATAGTGGGCGATTTTAACATCCACACAGATGCTGAGAATGACAGCCTCAACACTGCATTTAATCTATTATTAGACTCTATTGGCTTTGCTCAAAAAGTATATGAGTCCACCCACCACTTTAATCATATCTTAGATCTTGTTCTGACTTATGGTATGGAAATAGAAGACTTAACAGTATTCCCTGAAAACTCCCTTCTGTCTGATCATTTCTTAATAACATTTACATTTACTCTGATGGACTACCCAGCAGTGGGGAATAAGTTTCATTACACTAGAAGTCTTTCAGAAAGCGCTGTAACTAGGTTTAAGGATATGATTCCTTCTTTATGTTCTCTAATGCCATATACCAACACAGTGCAGAGTAGCTACCTAAACTCTGTAAGTGAGATAGAGTATCGTCAATAGTTTTACATCCTCATTGAAGACAACTTTGGATGCTGTAGCTCCTCTAAAAAAGAGAGCTTTAAATCAGAAGTGCCTGACTCCGTGGTATAACTCACAAACTCGTAGCTTAAAGCAGATAACCCGTAAGTTGGAGAGGAAATGGCGTCTCACTAATTTAGAAGATCTTCACTTAGCCTGGAAAAAGAGTCTGTTGCTCTATAAAAAAGCCCTCTGTAAAGCTAGGACATCTTTCTACTCATCACTATTTGAAGAAAATAAGAACAACCCCAGGTTTCTTTTCAGCACTGTAGCCAGGCTGACAAAGAGTCAGAGCTCTATTGAGCTGAGTATTCCATTAACTTTAACTAGTAATGACTTCATGACTTTCTTTGCTAACAAAATTTTAACTATTAGAGAAAAAATTACTCATAACCATCCCAAAGACGTATCGTTATCTTTGGCTGCTTTCAGTGATGCCGGTATTTGGTTAGACTCTTTCTCTCCGATTGTTCTGTCTGAGTTATTTTCATTAGTTACTTCATCCAAACCATCAACATGTTTATTAGACTCCATTCCTACCAGGCTGCTCAAGGAAGCCCTACCATTATTTAATGCTTCGATCTTAAATATGATCAATCTATCTTTGTTAGTTGGCTATGTACCACAGGCTTTTAAGGTGGCAGTAATTAAACCATTACTTAAAAAGCCATCACTTGACCCAGCTATCTTAGCTAATTATAGGCCAATCTCCAACCTTCCTTTTCTCTCAAAAATTCTTGAAAGGGTAGTTGTAAAACAGCTAACTGATCATCTGCAGAGGAATGGTCTATTTGAAGAGTTTCAGTCAGGTTTTAGAATTCATCATAGTACAGAAACAGCATTAGTGAAGGTTACAAATGATCTTCTTATGGCCTCGGACAGTGGACTCATCTCTGTGCTTGTTCTGTTAGACCTCAGTGCTGCTTTTGATACTGTTGACCATAAAATTTTATTACAGAGATTAGAGCATGCCATAGGTATTAAAGGCACTGCGCTGCGGTGGTTTGAATCATATTTGTCTAATAGATTACAATTTGTTCATGTAAATGGGGAATCTTCTTCACAGACTAAAGTTAATTATGGAGTTCCACAAGGTTCTGTGCTAGGACCAATTTTATTCACTTTATACATGCTTCCCTTAGGCAGTATTATTAGACGGTATTGCTTAAATTTTCATTGTTACGCAGATGATACCCAGCTTTATCTATCCATGAAGCCAGAGGACACACACCAATTAGCTAAACTGCAGGATTGTCTTACAGACATAAAGACATGGATGACCTCTAATTTCCTGCTTTTAAACTCAGATAAAACTGAAGTTATTGTACTTGGCCCCACAAATCTTAGAAACATGGTGTCTAACCAGATCCTTACTCTGGATGGCATTACCCTGACCTCTAGTAATACTGTGAGAAATCTTGGAGTCATTTTTGATCAGGATATGTCATTCAAAGTGCATATTAAACAAATATGTAGGACTGCTTTTTTGCATTTACGCAATATCTCTAAAATCAGAAAGGTCTTGTCTCAGAGTGATGCTGAAAAACTAATTCATGCATTTATTTCCTCTAGGCTGGACTATTGTAATTCATTATTATCAGGTTGTCCTAAAAGTTCCCTAAAAAGCCTTCAGTTAATTCAAAATGCTGCAGCTAGAGTACTGACGGGGACTAGAAGGAGAGAGCATATCTCACCCATATTGGCCTCTCTTCATTGGCTTCCTGTTAATTCTAGAATAGAATTTAAAATTCTTCTTCTTACTTATAAGGTTTTGAATAATCAGGTCCCATCTTATCTTAGGGACCTTGTAGTACCATATCACCCCAATAGAGCGCTTCGCTCTCAGACTGCAGGCTTACTTGTAGTTCCTAGGGTTTGTAAGAGTAGAATGGGAGGCAGAGCCTTCAGCTTTCAGGCTCCTCTCCTGTGGAACCAGCTCCCAATTCAGATCAGGGAGGCAGACACCCTCTCTACTTTTAAGATTAGGCTTAAAACTTTCCTTTTTGCTAAAGCTTATAGTTAGGGCTGGATCAGGTGACCCTGAACCATCCCTTAGTTATGCTGCTATAGACGTAGACTGCTGGGGGGTTCCCATGATGCACTGTTTCTTTCTCTTTTTGCTCTATATGCACCACTCTGCATTTAATCATTAGTGATCGATCTCTGCTCCCCTCCACAGCATGTCTTTTTCCTGGTTCTCTCCCTCAGCCCCAACCAGTCCCAGCAGAAGACTGCCCCTCCCTGAGCCTGGTTCTGCTGGAGGTTTCTTCCTGTTAAAAGCGAGTTTTTCCTTCCCACTGTAGCCAAGTGCTTGCTCACAGGGGGTCGTTTTGACCGTTGGGGTTTTACATAATTATTGTATGGCCTTGCCTTACAATATAAAGCGCCTTGGGGCAACTGTTTGTTGTGATTTGGCGCTATATAAAAAATTGATTGATTGATTGATTGATTGATGTCAATTAGTAGCATGAAAATTCTGTTTTACATTAACAGTCATATTAGAAATTATTATACCTCAATCAACCCCACAAAGGAAAAACACTATGGAGCCATTACTGCCCTGGTGACATCATAAAGCAAAAGACCAAAGACTACCTTCTATTTGTAAAGGCAGTGGCTTTTTAAGCAGGCCAAGATCTGCCCTCTGACTCTGTCAGAAGTAATTATTATTACAAATTGTTATACCTCAATCAACCCTACAGAGGAAAAAACTCTATGGAGCCACTACTGCCCTTGTGACATCATAAAGCAAAAGACCAAAGACTACCTTCTATTTGTAAAGGCAGTGGCTTTTTTAAGCAGGCCAAGATCTGCCCTCTGACTCTGTCAGAAGTAATTATTATTACAAATTATTATACCTCAATGAACCCTACAGAGGAAAAAATCCTATGGAGCCATTACTGCCCTTGTGACATCATAAAGCAAAAGACCAAAGACTACCTTCTATTTGTAAAGGCAGTGGCTTTTTTAAGCAGGCCAAGATCTGCCCTCTGTCAGAAGTAATTATTATTACAAATTATTATACCTCAATCAACCCTACAGAGGAAAAAACTCTATGGAGCCACTACTGCCCTTGTGACATCATAAACCAAAAGACAAGACTACCTCCTATTTTAAAGGAAGTGGCTTTTTTAAGCAGGTCAAGATCTGCCCTCTGACCCTGTCAGAAGTAATTATTAAGCTGCACAAGAGGTGCAGTTTGGACCATTCAGTCTACACTGTGTGAGGTGTTGGTATAATGTAGAAAGATTTCACATACTACTGAATTCACAACACTGCTGTCATCTGTAGTTACTGCTCGACATGCTTGTAGTATTTTAAATATTTTATATATTTACCATTGTGTTCATTTTTATTTTATCACATCCCTTTTCTGGCTGCTGTATTTTAAATATTTATCATTTTGGGGATTTTATTTCCCCATGCTCCATTGTTGGCTGCTGTAAGGCACTTTTCCCCATATATGATAATAAAATGAGGCTATTAAATACCATTTCTGTGCATTTTGAGTTAACATTTTTACCTGCAGCTCTGAGAAGGCCATCAGCTCCTGCCAAGCCAAATCCATCTCTGTGTCCTGAGGAGTTCCATAAGACCTGGCTCCAGGAAAATGAGTGGTCATGGGCACTGCACCCCCACACAGCCTGCCTGGAGTGGCGAATACCTTATAGTAGAGAGAGAGAGAGGGAGATAAAACCGATGAGCCAATAACGACAGTATCTGATAAAGCCATGACTATTTCAGGCTTCATTATGCCTCATGTACCTCACACATTCTCCTCAGCGGGAGAACGTGGTTGGCCGTTGAACACATTCAGAACAAGTGGTTGTTGCAAAGACTGCTGGTGACGACACGAGGATGGTTATTACCTCTGACCTCTCATGGTGAAGTTATCTCTTGAAAGAAGAAACAGAACAAGCGTGGACTCAGTCTGTTACAGTTTGCAGACTTCAAACTGCGTGTAATACATCCAGTACAGCATTTGTCTGCCAATCAGCTCGATAAATAAGTGGGATTTCTTTCTTTTGGAATGCATGAAGGATTCAGTTTAGTTGGGTTGACTCCTCCCTTTAGCCATTCTGAGGTGCAGTTGTGTCAAACCCTGATAAGACAATCTAAGGGAAAACAGTCTGGGGCTGGGTCACTACTTGGGAAATGTGGGTGCATGCATAGCTTCTTCAGTCATCTGCAGGATTTTAGAAGTTAAATAGTTAATAATTCAAACCCTTACAGTTGAGGTCATTCAATATGTAACATCTTAGAATGTTTAAAACCAGTTGTGCTCATTAAAGGAATAAATGTAATCCTTTACAATACAATACACGTCTTTAGCTAAGAATGACATTAAAATAAGAGTGATTTAAAAGTGCAAAGTTAAATACAAATATACTAGCAAGGAGAGTCAGTTGGCATTTAAAAACTATCGCATGCTCTTGTTAAAAAAATGCCTGATAAATAGTGCTTGACAGATATCTCAAGTCATACAATGTGCTTTGTAAAAGTGTCATCAGTTCCTACATTGAAGAAAAAAATTGTTGGATGAACCTCATAAGGTTCTTTGGTAACACTCAAATTAACTAAGTTGATCCAACTAAACAATATTTACACCATCTTGTTAATTTGGACAAACTTATTTAATCTAAGTGTTAGGAATTGAAGTACTCTATTTGGAACCTCCAACAGTTCTCTTTTTTATTGTAGCAATGCATGACACTTTGTAACAAATCGGCATAAATATCAGTTGTTAAGTTGGTAATTCATCAATCCATCAGAACAATTTCATTAGGTTTTTCTGTTTTTCAGTCTAGAAAATTGATTTAAAATTTATTGTTTCTTTTTAATTTTACAATTGTGATATTTCTTTATACGGAACTGGAAAGCAAATTCTGAAGCTATTTGGTCTGATGTTCTAACACATTTCTTATTTTAAGAAATGTTAATTACTACCAACATTCAAGCATTTGAAGCGTGTGTCATTCTGTAAAGTAAAGAAGTTAATGAAGTGATGAGTCTGCCAATAAGGACAAATTAATCTTACTTTTTTGCTTTATACATGAAAAGATAGTAAATGTTTTCAGCAACGGTTCAAAGCATTACTTGATGTGTAATATATTATCAAAAGTGTTTTATTATACTGAAACAATAACTTTAACATCAAATATATTTATTTGTGTTAGAGTAACACACGTATGAATAAGAAAGAATGCAAATGATTAGGATTTTCCAATGATGTGTGAAAAAAAAGCATTGTTTTAAATTTGAGGCAAGCCAATTACAATTTTGCAATAGAAAGGTGGGAAAAAGACAAATTTACAGATTTTAAAGGACATACCTGAGCAAGACTCTTTGCATCATCAGCAGCTGATGAGGGGAAAAATACAGTCCTGGTGGTTGGAAGAAGAAGAAGAAAAAAAAACGTATTGTAAAAAGGTTCTATTTGATATGTTATCTGTCACGTCGTTTTAACAGATTATAAAATGTGAAACACATGAGGCCATTTCTTATTCGCCGTCTGTCTCTGTGTGTTCAGTCACAAACACAGTCACTGACATAAATGGGATGGAACTGTACAGACAAACGCAGCCTTCCTGTAAAGCACCCACACCACAATTTTTTTTTTTTTTTTGCACTCTTGTATCCTTAATAGCACACTTGCACCCCAACCTCCAAATTTCCCTTTTCCCCACATGACAAACCACAAACCAACAGTTTGGCATACAGCACAACTATCGTTCTTAACCCACATTCAACTTGATGGAGGTTTACAAATAACTCACAAATACAGCATATGCATCTGTTAATATACGAATGTCGTATTGAACCAGTAAGACTGAGTGAAAAGTAGGTGCAGAAATGTGTGTCCTGGTCAAACCGTGCAAGAGCAGTGTCCTTTCAGATCATCCCAAGCCAAAGCAGAAGCAGTGTGATATGGAGCACCTGGAGTCAGACGGCAGTGCGGTGAGGGCCTCGCTGAAGCAGGGGTGGGTTGGAGTCTTAGTTTAGTACAGATGGAATGTACACCCTCCAACAGGTAAGAAAGACGACATTGTTCTTCTATCTGGCAGAGAAAACCACCAAGGGAGCGAGAGGAGCAGGGGGAGAATGGAGGCCAGCGTGTCTTACATCGCAAGTGACCAATAAAATCTTTCACACGCACAAAACAAAAAAAAAAAAATCACTTATTGTCCTGATGTGAATTCACAAAGACTCCATGTTAAGCTTTAATAGATGCTGAAGGTAGGGCTGCTGCATATTTATTGTTTGACAAAGTAATTCATGTTCATGAGTGACAGTAAAGCTTGAAAAACACATCATTTAATCTGCTATATTCTTGAAAAGAACATATAATGTATAGATTGTGTATTTTTTTAAAGATGGTCCAAGCTTTACTTTTTCAGTGTAAGACACAGCTACATACGCTGCACCTGGAAAGTATTCACAGCGCTTCACTTTTCACACATTTTGTTATGTTACAGTCTTATTCTAAAATGGATGAAATTATTTTTTTTCCCCTCAAAATTCTATACAAAATGCCCCATAATAACAATGTGAAAAAGTTTTTATGAGATTTTTGAAAATTTATTAAGATGTTTCTACAGCTTAACTGGAGTCCACCTGGGGTAAATTCAGTTGATTGGACATGATTTTGAAAGACATACACCTGTCAATTGTGGGAGAAGGGCCTTCGTCAGTGAGGTGACCAAGAACCCAGTGGTGACTCTGTCAAACCTCCAGCATTCCTCTATGGAGAGAGGAGATCCTTCCAGAAGGACAACCATCTCTGCAGCAATCCATCAATCAGACCTGTATGGAAGAGTAGTCAGACGGATGCCACTCCTTAGCAAAAGGCACATGGCAGCCCACCTGGCGTTTGCCGAAATGCCCCCGAAGGACTCTCAGACCATGAGAAACAGAATTCTCTGGTCTGATGAGACAAGGATTGAACTCGTTGGTGTGAATGCCAGGCGTCATGTTTGGAGGAAACCAGGAACCATCCATACAGTGAAGCATGGTGGTGGCAGCATCATGCTGTGATGATGTTTTTCAGTGACAGGAACTGGGAGACTAGTCAGGATTGAGGGAAAGATGAATGGAGTAAGATACAGAGACATCCTGGATGAAAACCTGCTCCAGAGCGCTCTTGACGTCAGACTAGGGTGACGGTTCATCTGTCGGCAGGATGGTGACACTAAGCACACAGCCAAGATATAAATGTGGTGTCTTCAGGATGAATCTGTGAATGTCCTTGAGTGGCCCAGCCAGAGCCCAGACCTGAATTTGATTGAACATCCAAAGATAGATGCACCAAGCTTGTGACATCATATTCAAGAAGACTTTAGGCTGTAATTGCTGCCAAAAGTGCATCAACAAAGTATTGAGTAAAGGGTGTGAATACTTATGTAAACATGATTTCTTAGTTTTTATTTTTAATAAATTTGCAAACAAACAAACAACAACAAAAAACAAACCTTTTTTTATGTTGTCATTATGGGGTGTTGTGAGCAAAAGTTTGAGAGAAAAAAAAATAATTTACTCCATTTTGGAATAAGGCTGTAACTGTAACATAAAATGTGAAATAAGTGAAGTGCTGTGAATACTTTCTGGATGCACTGTATTAGCTATTAAAAGGATGAAGCTAATTTTGAGATGCTGTCTTGAAAATAACCATTAATTCTTTTTTTAAACTGAAATTTCATTTATAAGTCAATCAACATTTAGACAGAAGTGACACATGAGTAGTGTATGTTTAAAGGCCAATATACAAAACTGAATAAATTAATTTCAGTTCAAGACATTCAAAGACCACAGACAGTTTGGTTTGGCCCATAACAATATTATAACCCACTGAGGCGTAAATCACAATGTTTTCTCTGTTATTGTTCTGTGATGGAAAAAAAAGTAGGTGGCTGACAGAGTCAAGAAAGGTGACTGTCTACCAGGAATCAAAGACGGGACTTCCCAGCCTGAGTTCCTAGCACCCAACCCCTGACTCAACCACTGTCAAAGTATGCCAAAGAGCACCCTGTTATTACTGCGACCACAGCGGTTTGGAATCTGGACACAGTTCCCAAGTCAACGCCCACGTTTTTGTGTTTGTTTGCGCCAATTAGTCGTTGACATCTTTGCTACGTGAACCTCCAGAACTGTTCACCTCAGTGTTGCAAATCACACTATATTTCAAAAATAAACCTGTGGCTTTTCAACTTCTGACTCACTTATACTTAAAGACAATCAATCAATCACAAACCTCTACCTTTTGTTTTTTTTTAATGAAAGTGCTTTTATAATATTTTGTTGTTTTCCACCTTTTGCAAGGCATTTGTTCATTACTGATGGAGGAATGTGTTTTGTTCTGTGTCGTTTTAGCGACCAGAAAACAAGCTGTATCTGTAAGTGGAAAACCCACCTAACGACGAAACAAAATGAGTGTAATCCTTTGGTTGTGGTATCAAAAAGGGAGTCAGTTTCTGGGAACAGAGAACAAAAAAAGAGGGAGGATAAACAAAAGAGAGTTCATTTCTTCCATTCACTCTCACATAAAGTATTCACAAATAAAAGCATCTTATATTAATGAATTTATCAGCTACTTCAAATGTGTACACCAAATGATCCCTGTAGGCTACAGAGAGAAAACTGATGTCCAATTCAGCGGCGACATTTCCACTGCAATTTATTAAGAAAACAGCAAATGAGGAACCTGAATGTGCAGCATCATTGGTGGGAATGTCTCAATAAGACCTCTTACTTATCTTCACGTTTAGATAAAGATCATGTTTCGCAACCGTGGTGTTGTACTTCTTAATTACTGTCTTAGAGTTGCTTGTTCATTTTTGCATATTTTTTATTTCACAAACTATAGTGTCCAAAAACACAATTGAAATTAGATTTTTGCTCAGGTGATGGTGTCTTTGAGTATCGTGTACTTATATAATATCAGTAGTTCCGATCGAGTCTTTGTACCTGTGTGTCTTTAACAATGGACTTGAAGACTAGCATGTTAAACAGAGGCAGAGAGGGGAGACGGGGAAAGGAGGATGTTGTTTGCCGGAAGTTCTGCTAAATACTGATAAAAGGAACACTTCGTAGGAAGGGAACTGCTAACTGCTGTGGCTGCTGCCTTAAACAAAGTGTAGGCCACAGTCAATAGTACGATTTCCTCATCACCTTTGTCCACAACTATACTATTTTTACTTTTCTATCAATTGTCTGCCACCAATAAGAACAACGGTGAGATGAAATTTCAAATGGAATTAAACATTTTTTAGGCAGTATACGAAAGTGCCATCAATATACTGTAATATTTTCATGAGATGATGGTCACCTTGTATATATCAACCGCCTCCTGTATTGTTTAATAGGAAAATTGGGTTGCATTTAATACAGTGAGGAAAATAAGTATTTGAACACCCTGTGGTTTTGCAAGTTCTCCCACTTAGAAATCATGGAGGGGTCTGAAATTTTCATCTTAGGTGCATGTCCACTGTGAGAGACATAATCTAAAAAAAAAAAAAAATCCAGAAATCACAATGTATGATTTTTAATAATTTATTTGGATGTTACTGCTGCAAATAAGTATTTGAACACCTGTGAAAATCAATGTTAATATTTGGTACAGTAGCCTTTGTTTGCAATTACAGAGGTCAAACTGTAGTTTTTCACCAGGTTTTCACACACTGCAACAGGGATTTTGGTCCACTCCTCCATACAGATCTTCTCTAGATCTTTCAGGTTTGGAGTTTCAGCTCCCTCCAAAGATTTTCTATTGAGTTCAGGTCTGGAGACTGGCCAGGCCACTCCAGGACCTTGAAATACTTCTTACGGAGCCCCTCCTTACTTGCCCTGGCTGTGTGTTTGGGGTCATTGTCATGCTGGAAGACCCAGCCATGACCCATCTTCAATGCTCTTACTGAGGGAAGGAGGTTGTTTGCCAAAATCTCGCAATCCTTGACCCCATCCATCCTCCCTTCAATACGGTGCAGTCGTCCTGTCCCCTTTGCAGAAGAGCACCCCCAGAGTATGATGTTTCCACCCCCATGCTTCATGGTTGGGATGGTTTTCTTGGGGTTGTTCTCATCCTCTAAACAAAGTGGAGGTGATTCCAAAAAGCTCTATTCTGGTCTCATCTGACCACATGACCTTCTCCCATGCCTCCTCTGGATCATCCAGATGGTCACTGGTGAACTTCAAATGGGCCTGGACATGTGCTGGCTTGAGCAGGGGGACCTTGCTGCCCTGCAGGATTTTAAACCATGACAGCATCATGTGTTACTAATGTAATCTTTGTGACTGTGGTCCCAGCTCTCTTCAGGTCATTGATCAGGTCCTCCTGTGTAGTTCTGAGCTTTCTCAGAATCATCCTTACCCCACAAAGTGAGATCTTGCATGGAATCCCAGACCGAGGGAGATTGACAGTCATCTTGTGTTTCTTCCACTTTCTAATAAATAATCATAACACTTATTGTCTTCTACCAAGCTGCTTACCTGTTGTCCTGTAGTCCATCCCAGCCTTGTGCAGGTCTACAGTTTTGTCCCTGGTGTCCTTAGACAGCTCTTTGGTCTTGGCTATAGTGGACAGGTTGGAGTGTGATTGATTGTGTGTGAACAGTTGTCTTTTTTACAGGTAACAAGTTCAAACAGGTGCAATTAATACAGGTAAAGAGTGCAGAATAAGAGGGCTTCTTAAAGAAAAACTAACAGGTCTGTGTGAGCCAGAATTCTTGCTGCTTGGTAGGGGGTCAAATACTTATTTGCAGCAGTAACATACAAATAAATTATTAAAAATCATACATTGTGATTTCCGGATTTTTTTTTTTTAGATTATGTCTCTCACAGTGGACATGCACCTAAGATGAAAATTTCAGACCCCTCCATGATTTCTAAGTGGGAGAACTTGCAAAACTGCAGGGTGTTCAAATACTTATTTTCCTCACTGTATCTATGCTCTTGTTATGATCTGGGTCCCAATGCCACTACACAGTGCATCCAGAAGATGTTCACAGCACACTTTTTACACATTTTGTTACGTTACAGTCTTATTCCAAAATGGAGTAAATTAATTTTTTCTCCCTCACAATTCTACTCACAACACCCCATAATGACAACATGAAAAAACTAAATTTTTTAATACCCTTTTGCTCAATGCTTTATTGATGCACCCCCCCCCCCCCCACCAAACTCTTACTCAAAAACCCCATAATGACAACAGGAAAAAAGTTTAATTTTTCAAATTTATATAAAAAAAATCACCCATTTTAGAATAAAGCTGTAACATAACTAAAAGGGAAGAGCTGTGAATACTTTCCAGATGTGCAGTTTATGTTTCTACCCACAATGCAAAATATTAGGGCACCTTCACACATAGTGTGAATACATACAACTCAGGGCGACTCACGGCGGTAGAGCTTGACCACACCACGAAACATCGTGCCGACAGGCAGGCGTGCATGATGCTGGTGCAATGGTTCGTGCACGCAATGGTGTCTTTCGAGCAGGAACACAGTGCGAGCTGCTGCAGCTACTCGCACTGTGTTCCATGGGACGAGGTGCACCACGTCGCGCCACTGATGTGGAGGAAAATAAAATAAAAACCAGCTGTATAATTAGTGAATATCACTAATAATACATAATTGATAAATAATACATAAAAGGGGAGGCAATACAGAAGCCTGCAGTTAAATAACCTTGGTTAAATTAAAAAGAACAAAATGCCACAGGATTCAAACCCACACACTCTGATTACCAGATGGAAACTTTACCACTGTGCTACAATCACTGTCATGTAACAGGAGCATGAAATGGCTAAAATCAACAAGCAGATAAATGTCCTGTCAGACGTGACATTCAGATCACCTGCTGCATGTCCACATGAAATGACGGTCCGTTTCTCCTCCTATCACAAAAGCGATATATGTTTTTATGTATTTCCACACAAGCACACACACATGCGTGTCTGTCAAAACATTGGACATGTGCTGCAGTGGTGATATCAAGTACCGGAGATGTCTTAATAGCTGTGGGCAGCCAGCCACGCTCCCTGTCCTGTCAGCACACAGACCAAGATGTCACTCTGTGATCAGATGTGAGATGCTTCACCTGCAGTCGGGGGGGCGTGAACCACACGCACAGATGTTTTGGGGGGGAGCGGGAGGGGCGCAAAACACATGCACACGTGTTGTGGGGGGAGCCGACACTCTGGCACATCACATGTGCACTCAGCAACTTCACAATTGTGGGACACTTAGACAAATTTCACATCCAGCTCGACAGTGATTGTCTACTGACTGTTGTTGTCATGATAGTACAAATGGCCACACAGTTTCTAAGTGCCAAGCGAGCGGTGTTTGATGTTCATGTGTGTCAGCTGGAATTTGGCCGACACCTGCCACGAGAGGGTTTGATGGGCTTGCACAATGCAAATTCTGTCTTTCAGCTGCAGGTGTGCACAAATAGTTGGAGCAACAGGTGTATGAGGCATTAGAAGCAGCTACAATTCTACACGTTTTGCATACAATTCCTGCTTTATGCCCACTTTATGTGCAAGTTGACCAAATTTGCACTGTGTGTGAAGGGGCCCTTCGTTTTGCATTGTGGGTTTTTTTGCATTGCAATTTTAAAAAGCTTTTCAACCTACCATCCCTGGTTCTCAAGACCAGGCACCTAAGTGGCTCCACTGTTCTTTTTTTTATTTTGATTTTTTTTTTATATTTAGATATACTTTAGTATACACTAGTAGAGTTATACCGTAGAATTGGAATGTATAATAGAAGATATACCTTACTGAATTTTCATGTGATTTCTTAGTTATTTATTTTTGATAAATTTGAAAAAAAAAATGTAAAAGGTTTTTTTTCATGTTGTTATTATGGGGTGTTGTGAGTAGAATTGTGAGGGAGAAAAAATGAATTTGCTCCATTTTGGAATAAGGCTGTAACATAAAATGTGGAAAAAGTGAAGTGCTGTGAATATTTTCTGGACGTGCCGTAAACCCCAAATGCAGTTTGCTCCAACCTGACAGGTACTTTACATCCATGCATGAGCATGAGTGATTTGATTTTGCTTAGGATCAGTCGACAGCCAGGGTTAGAGATCAAGGTCAAATTTCCCGAATCATGCTCATAAAATACATATGCATTTGACCTTGACAACATTTTTATTACCTTGCCTCTGTACCATTGTGGTGGTCCACACAACCAAGTGTCATCAGTTTTTTTTTCATTCTCCCGTCACAAACCTAACCCTACCCCTAACCATAACCATCCAGACCCCCTTTACACCCTCTGACTTCATATTTTTAAGTCACTGAAAATGACTTAGACTTAATTCACATCAGCAGACCAACTGGCTCCGTGACATAGGAATTGGACAACCAACCTGTAGATTGGGGTTTGATTGCAGATGTGTGCTACTGTTCAGACTACCGGCCTGTGCCAAAAAACTTCATCTGCATTGTCCCACTACTGGTCTTGGAAAAATTGTTCATAGTGTAACTTTTGTCTGTTGCATCAACAATTATACAGCTTCATGCTGGAGTGAAACAGAGAACTTTAATACATGTTAGTCTATGATAACAGTCTCCCATGTTCTTTCCAGCAAACTCACTGAAATTTCACATTTTTTTTCAGAAGAGCCTTCTCTTTTCCACTGTCATGAAGCTGTGACTGGCAATGCAACAGACAAAAGCTGCGCAATGCACAGGTTTTCCACACAGTAAATTTTGCAGAGTAAAATATACTCTGCCAGGATAACATTTGGTTCCAGTCCAAACTGAGTAAAAATACACTGTATTATAGAGTGAAATCAAGCTTGTCAACTCTAATACGTCATTCACAGCATGATAGAGCTGATTTTACCCTGTGATTGAATTGATTTGACACTGTGATAGAGTATATATATATACTCTATCTATCTATCTATCTATCTATCTATCTATCTATCTATCTATCTATCTATCTATCTATCTATCTATCTATCTATCTATCTATCTATCTATCTATCTATCTATCTATCTATCTATCTATCTTTTTTTTTTACTTATTTTTTATTGAGAAAAAGATACACAAAGGTAATAATGAACAAAGAACAAACTGGTACACAATTACTCAGGCGAGGGGTGTCTCAAAGCATCTAAATATCTTAGTAGACAGTCACTCATCCATGTTCTTGTTGTCAATTTATAGTGGTGGTGTCCTCTTCTTGTCTTCTATAATCAGTCCATTTCCTCCATTTGATCTCGAATTGCGCTTCTTGCAATGTGATAGAGTATATTTAACTCTATTTGGACTGGGACTGTTATCCTGCCAGAGTATATTTTACTCTGCAAAATTTACTGTGCACTCGCAGCCAGCAACTTCTGTCGAGTTGCTTGGGTGTTTTGGTGGAGTCCCTCGCTTGTCTTCTTCTTGCAAGGTCACTCATTTTTTTTGAGAACTGCCTTAATCCAGATAGGTTTATCATACAGTTTGTACTTCTTAAAGATTGATGTAAAGATGATGACTTAATGTCATTTCATAAAAGGGTTCATGTTACTGTATCCTGCACACATTTTATGCCTCTATTTAATTTTCACCCAAGGCCATCAAACATGGCCATCGAGTACTGCGAAGGCTTTGCGTCCGTCCATCCATCTGTCTGTCTGCACTCAGCATAGGTCCAGCCCTATTACTGCCACAGTCTTCAGATTCACAGGGAACATTCTTAGGGCACAGACCTTGGTACGGACGTGTATTGCATTCACTGGATTAAAAAAAAAAAAAAATTGACCGCTGATGTCGTAATTATGAGAAAAGATTTCATAATTACGAGAAAAGATCTCATAATTATGAGAAAAGAGCTTGTAATTACGACATCAGGATCTCATAATTATGAGAAAAGATCTCGTAAATCCACACTTTGTGTTTGATTATAGTGTGTTATCATCGGCTGAGCTCAGCCCGTGTCTTTGCTGAGGGACTGGAAGTACGGAAGTATACATAAAACAATTTAGACACCTGATCTTTTCTCATAATTATGAGATCCTGATGTCGTAATTATGAGATCTTTTCTCGTAATTACGAGATCAGTGGTCAATTTTTTTTAATCCAGTGAATGCAATACGCTTCCGTACCTTGGACAAGTTCAAAGATGGCTACCCTTACCAAAAAGTAGTACATGCAAGTATGTTTCAAGTATACTTCCAGTTTACTTTTTATATACTTATCAGTACTATTTTTTGGTAAGGGTAACCTTGACCTATTTTAATAGGTATTTTAAAAGGTTAAAAAGTCACATTCTGTTTCAATCTGTTCAGTTTCATTTTTGAGTGTGTGTGTGTGTGGGGGGGGGGGGGGTGACAACCAATCAGAGTAGAGCTGCACGTGACGTCAGTGGCTGGTCTCCAAAAACTGCTTTGTTTTGTGACTTTATATACATGTCTCTCATATACTGTGTAAAAGCTAGTGAGAAATAAGCACTTCTAAATCTGACAATGCCATTTTTGGAACCTAATAACACTTCTGAATTTATTTACAAGACATTTTGCAGATGTTATCATGGTGACACCACAGGCTGGTAGCTAGCTGCAAAACTCTGTTTCGTTTGTGTGTAAATATATCCTCTTTGTCATATATTATGTAAAAGTTAGCGAGAAATAAACACTTCTAAAACTGAAAAAAAGCTGTTTTTGTAACCTGTTAACACCTCTGGAATCACTCACAAGACATTTTGGGGCATTAGCGTGCACACTAAGCTACAGTAAGTCATAGATAACTTCCTGTGGAGTGACATTTGTCTCAGTTCCAGCAAATGCACAGCTGGTCATCTACAAATTGTCCTTGATTTGCACAACTTCCGCTCTTTTCAAAAGCTCATGTACATGTACATGCAAGGTCTCCTGCAGATGCCGTTAAAACGTAAATATTGTTTTTGATTGATTGATTTATAGAGGGGTTTTATTGAACATGTACAAATTGTACGTAAGACAATAGTATCTTAACAGTTAAACAACTGTAAATGACAAAGAACACAATGCTCAAATGGCTGAGGGTATTTTAGCATTGTGTTATATTTCAGTACATGAAAGTATTTTATTTTGTTGCTTTTATCCAATACCTTTAGGGATTTCATTAAACATTTGGGTTACACAAAAAAGTTTCATTTGCATACTTTAAATTCTGTGCTCACTGCTCAGCATATAGGATAGGCAATAATTCTGACCAGAACTATCAATTACAATTACTATTAAATTTTTTCTTTTACTGTAAAAAAAAATGAGGTGTATAACCTGGTAAATATATTGATTTCTTTAATGAATTAACAAACACATCTTGTGTTTTATTTTAGTTGGAACAGCAATGTTTCAACATTTAAAATTACTTGTAGATTATCTCTTAACACAACAAAGACATAGAAAAACAGTGAACATGAATATGAGGTTGGAGTAGAGATATTATTACTGATCATTGCCATTTCTGTCACACACCATTGCTGAAATTGATTTTGAAGGAAAATTAAAAAATTTTAAGAATTATTGTAAAAATTGCACATATGAGATAAGGTGTCATGACAGTAACATTTAAGAACCTTTGAAACTTGAGGAACTGCTTCCTCAGCAAGACAGAGTAATAAATTTTGGGGGTTTGAATTGCTCAAACTGTGTGACGGGGCACTGTTGTAAAGTGGCCCACAGCACTGTTATGAGCATAAAAATATTTCTTCTTTTTTGTTCTTTTTTCTTTTTGTAAATGACAGCCATAGCTATCTATTATTTTATTTTTTTTTTAGCTTTTTTTCTCAAAACGAAACCTCAAAAATGCTTAACAGTAAGGCCACACAGTGATGTCATAATGCAGCAACATAGAGGGAAATCCCCATTATCCTGGGTTTCCAAACGCTTCCGAGAAATGGGAACTGGGATAATTGGAGTTGGTTAAATGTAGGAGGATCCTGAAAAAGATGCTGATGAGTGCAGGCAGCTCAAAATGGCAAGTGTGTATGTGTTTTGTGCACTCAGCAAAACCAACAACCTACTGTAAGTCACTGAAATCACAATGGGCCATTTGATTTTACAGGAAGATTACACACACACACACACACACACACACACACACACACACACACACACACACACACACACACACACACACACACACACACACACACACACACACACATATATATATGAGGGTAGGCTGAAAAGTTCTAAGGCTCGCTATGATACCCTTAATGCATTAACTGCATCATAGTGAGCCTTAGAACTTTTCAGCCTACCCTCGAGGGTATCATAGCGAGCCTTAGATATATATATACGAGTATATATATATATATATATATAGGGGCCATGGGGGTCGGGTGCAGAGAGGATTGGGTGGCAGTCGAGGGCGGGTGGCCCGGCGGCCCGGTCCATGCTCACAGCCCCTGGCTGCTGGGACGTGGAATGTCACCTCGCTAGGGGGGAAGGAGCCTGAGCTTGTGCGGGAGGTTGAGAGATACCGACTAGAGATAGTTGGGCTCACCACCACGCACAGCTTGGGCTCTGGTACCCAACTCCTGGAGAGGGGCTGGATGCTTCATTTTTCTGGCGTCGCCCATGGGGAGAGGCGGAGAGCCGGGGTTGCATTGCTTATTGCTCCCCAGCTCAGTCGCCAAGTGTCGGAGTTCACTCCGGTGAACGATAGGGTCGCGTCCCTATGCCTTCGGGTCAGGGACAGGTCTCTCACCGTTGTCTTGGCCCACGGGCTGAGCAGCAGTGCAGAGTACCCGACCTTCCTGGAGTCCCTGGGAGGGGTACTAGATAGCGCTCCGACTGGGGACTCCATCGTTCTCCTGGGGGATTTCAATGCCCACGTGGGCGGCGACAGTGAGACCTGGAGGGGGGTGATCGGGAAGCACGGCCTCCCCGATCTGAACCCGAGTGGTGTTCAGTTGTTGGACTTCTGTGCTAGTCACAATTTGTCCATCACGAACACCATGTTCGAGCACAAGGGTGTCCATAAGTGCACGTGGCACCAGGACACCCTGAGCCGGAGGTCGATGATCGACTTTGTAGTCATATCATCTGACCTTCGGCCACGTGTCTCGGACACTCGAGTGAAGAGAGGGGCAGAGCTGTCGACTGATCACCACCTGGTGGTGAGTTGGATCCGCTGGGAGGGTAGGAAGCTGGTCAGACCTGGCAGGCCCAAACGTATCATGAGGGTCTGCTGGGAACGACTGGCGTAACCCTCTTTCAGCGAGGTCTTCAACTCCCACCTCCGGGAGAGCTTCTCCCAGATCCCGGGGGAGGTTGGAGACATGGAGTCCGAGTGGACCATGTTCTCCACCTCCATTGTCAATGCGGCTGCTCGTAGCTGTGGTCGCAAGGTCTCTGGTGCCTGTCGTGGCGGCAATCCCCGAACCCGGTGGTGGACATCGGAAGTAAGGGATGCCGTCAAGCTGAAGAAGGAGTCCTACTTATCTTTGTTGGTAGGTGGGACCCCAGAGGCAGCTGACAGATACCGGCAGGCCAAGCATGCCGCAGCCCGTGTGGTTGCAGAGGCAAAAACTCGGGTCTGGGAGGGGTTCGGGGAGACTATGGAGGAGGACTATCGGTCGGCCTCGAAGAGATTCTGGCAAACCGTCCGACGCCTCAGGAGGCGGAAGCAGCTCTCCACCAGCACTGTTTACGGTGCGGGTGGGGAGCTGTTGACCCTGACTGGGGATGTTGTCAGGTGGTGGAAGGAGTACTTCGAGGATCTCCTCAATCCCATCGTCACGTCTTCCGAAGAGGAAGCAGAGACTGGGGACTCAGAGGCGGACTCATCCATTACCCAGGCTTCGTCAAATCAGGAGCTTCAGCGTGCACTGAGGCAGTTTGCAGCCAGGTGTGAAGCGTCCGGGATGAAAATCAACACCTCAAAATCCGAGGCCATGGTTCTCGACCGGAAAAAGGTGCTTTGCCCTCTTCAGGTCGGTGGAGTGTCCTTGCCTCAAGTGGAGGAGTTTAAGTATCTTGGGGTCTTGTTCACGAGTGAGGGACAGATGGAGCGTGAGATCGATGGACGGATCGATGCAGCATCTGCAGTGATGTGGTCGCTGTATCAGACCGTCGTGGTGAAGAGAGAGCTGAGTAGGGGGGCAAAGCTCTCGATTTACCGATCGATCTACGTTCGGATCCTCACCTATGGTCATGAGATTTGGCTCATGACCGAAAGAACGAGATTGCGAGTACAAGCGGCCAAGCTGAGTTTCCTCCGCAGGGTGGCTGGGCGCTCCCTTAGAGATAGGGTGAGGAGCTCGGTCACTCGGGAGGAGCTCGGAGTCGAGCCACTGCTCCTCCACGTCGAAAGGAGTCAGTTGAGGTGGCTCGAGCATCTTTTCCGGATGCCCCCTGGACGACTCGCTGGAGAGGTGTTCCGGGCACGTCCCACTGGGAGGAGGCCCCGGGGAAGAACCAGGACATGCTGGAGGGACTACATCTCTTGGCTGGCTTGGGAATGCCTTGGGGTTCCCCCGGAGGAGCTGGGGGAGGTGTGTGTGCATCGGGAGGTCTGGGCGGCTTTGGTTGAGCTGCTGCCCCTGCGACCTGACTCCGGATAAAGCGGAAGAAAATGGATGGATGGATATATATATATATATAATGTGATAGATGTGATATATATATAATGTGATAGATACATTCCGATTCAAATGCCATACAGAGTACAGTGTACAAAGTACAATGAAATTCTTACTTGAATGCCTTCTTCATGGTTTCACGGTGCAGGGGTGCTGAAAAGGGGAGAATAAAGAGAAGGATTCTAGGGTCCCATGATTGACAGGGGCCCAGAGAGGACCCTAATACAATTATAATACTGACAAAATAATATGGGGGTGGCCCAGTAAGATTTCTTTTCATCGGGCCCAAATCCCTGGCGGCACCCATGCACAGTGGCTTAGTGGTTAGCACTGTTGCCTTGCAGCAAGAACGTCCTGGGATCGCTTCCTGCCTGGTCCTTTCGGTGTGGAGTTTGCATGTGCCATCCATATTCGCGAGTTTCCTCCATAGGTGCGAGTGTGACTAAGTTTGAGGCTATATGTGGCCCTGGGATTGTCTGGTGTCTTGTCCAGGATGTACCCTGCTTCTCACCCTATGACTACTGGGATAGGCAGTACAATGGTACAATAATACTCTCTTTAATATACCTACCAATACAATTACCAAGTGTCCATAGGTAACCATGAAAATGTAGTGTAGAGGGATTGTACAGCCTGTGAGATGTGTATTGGGAGAGAACCAAAAGACAGTATTGCACATGTGTCATACACACATATGTTGCACATTATATTGCACATTATGAACAATGCCATTATTACACACCAAAACAGTCTCTACATGTAACATGTTCCTGTGTTGAACAGTGTGATAGCACTGGAGTAAAAGCTGCCTCTGTATCTTGTGCAGACTGACTCGAGTCTCCGACCAGTGAGGCAGGAAAGAGAAGTGTGGCAGTGCAGGGTGAGCAGAATCCTTTATGATGTGCTTTGTATTTCTGAAGCAGCATATAGTGTGCCAATGATCCTCATAGGCCATTTTTCCCCACTATTTGCAGGGCTATAGTGCATTTTGAAAGTATTTGGAAAGTGTTCACTTTATCCACATATTCTAAAATGGATTAAATTATTTTTTTTCCCTCAAAATTCTACACACAATACCCCATAATGACAATGTGAAAAAGTATTTTTTGAGGTTTTTGCAAATGTATTCAGAATTTTAAAAAACAAAGAAATCATATGTACACAACAGCCTTTGCCATGAAGCTCAAAATTGAGTTGACAGTGCATGTCAGAGCACAAACCAAGCATGAAGTCAAAGGAATTGTCTGTAGACCTCTGAGACAGGATTGTCTTGAGACACAAATCTGGGAAATACATTTCTGCTGTTTTGAAGGTCTCAATGAGCACAGTGTCCTCCACAATCTCTAAATAGAAGATGTTCTGATCCACCAGGACTCTTCCTAGAGTGGCCGCCCGTCTAAACTGAGCAATCGGGGAGAAAGGCCTTAGTCAGGGAGGTGATCAAGAACCCAATGGCCCCTCTGCTGGAGCTCCAGCATTCCTCGGTGGAGACAGGAGAACCTTCCAGAAGGACAACCATCTCTGCAGCAATCCACCAATCAGGCCTGTATGGTGGAGATAAGCCACTTCTTAGTAAAAGACAAACGGTAGCCTGCCTGGAGTTTGCCCAAAGGCACCTGAAGGACTCTCAGAGCATGAGAAACAAAATTCTTTGGTCTGATGAGACAAAGACTGAACTCTTTGCTGTGAATGGCAGGCGTCATGTTTGGAGGAAACTAGGCACCATTCCTAGCATGGTGGTGGCAACATCATGCTGTGGGGATGTTTTTCAGCAACAAGAACTGGGAGACTAGTCAGGATTGAGAGAAAGATGAATGCAGCAATATACAGAAATATCCTGGATGAAAACCTGCTCCAGAGTGCTCTTGAACTCAGACTGGGATGACAATTCATCTTTTAGCAGGACAATAAGCACACAGCCAAGATATCAAAGGAGCGGCTTCAGGACAATTCTGTGAATGTCCTTGAGTGACCCAGCCAGAGCCCAGACCTGAATCCGAGTGAACAGGCAGCACGGTGGATTAGAGGTTAGCACTGTTGCTTCACAGCAAAAAGGTCATGGGTTCAATTCCCACCTGTGGCATTTCTGTGTGGAGTTTGCATGTTCTCCCCATGTTTGAGTGGGTTTCCTCTGGGTGCTGCGGTTTCTTCCCACATTTAAAGACATGCAGGTTAGGTGAACTGTAAACTTTATAATTGTCAATGTCTCTCTTGCAAAAGAGAGACCTGGTTCCATTGAGATCTGGTTAAATAAACCTCATTAAATAAAGGTTCAATTAAAATAAAATAAAAAATTCCCTAGAGAGATCTGAAAATGGCTGTGCACCGATGCTCCCCTTCCAATCTCATGGTGCTTGAGAGGTGCTGAAAAGGGGAATGGACAAAACTACCCAAGAATAGGTGCACCAAGCTTCTGGCATCATATTCAAGAAGACTTGAGGCTGTAGTTGCTGCCAAAGGTGGATCAACAAAGTATTGAGCAAAGGGTGTGAATATGTATGTACCTGTGTTTTCTTAGTTTTTTATTTTTAATAAATTTGATATATATATAAAATCATGTTGTCATTATGGGGTGTCGTGAGTAGAATTGTGGTGGTGGTGCGGGGTGGCTGAATTTGCTTCATTTTGGAATAAGGCTGCAAACAAAATGCGGAAAACGTGAAGTACTGTGAATATTTTCTGGATGCACTGTATTTACACCTACCTAGGTCATTGCCTGGCAACAAAGAAACACCCTTAATAGACTTGACACGAGTCCCATTTTTACCTGTCCTGTCTGACTTCAAGAATAGTGCAGAGACAGTTCTCCCTTTAATACCTTGAACAAGTATAAAATCCCCAGAAGCAGTCTCATCACATAACTCCAAAGGGTCCTTCAACAAGAGTGATGGAGAAGGTCTGGTATCCCTGAGGATACTTATGGTTACAGGAAAAGAATGCTCATTCAGAGCCACAAATCCCTCAGACACAAAGGGAAGAAATTCCTCCATAACAGAGTCAGCAAGGCTTTTTAGCCTCACATAGAACAGGTAATCTATTAGACAAGTTGTCTACTGCAGGGGATTCTAACGTTGTCTTCACAAAGGCATTAGGTTTGAAGTCCTTTTCCTTCTTCTTCTTAGCTCTTTGGACCCAACTATTATTTTTGAGAAAAAAAAACATAATGAATTTACTCCATTCCATTTGGTATGCTTATGTATTTTGGGTCAAGGATGAATGCTGCGAAAACAGAAAGTTGATAGGACAAATACTTTTTGAGAAATTAGCAATTTTGTCTAACCAGTAAACAATGGATGTTGTGCTGCAATGCACGGGAGTATGGGGTTTGGAATGTTGTTACTATGGTTTATGTTAGTTTAACAGTGTTGTTAGTGTTATTGATTTGTTGTGTTTTTGTAGTCAGTTGGCTTAGTCAGTTAAGTGTTAAGTTGCTGTTACCATGAGTGGCTTAAGTGTCATGCTCCCGGTACCATAAGTGAAAAGTGTTGCATCACAGGTTCTGTTTGTCAAATTAAAAGCACCTGTTTACAGCAGAATGCAGAAAAGACAAAAAAGCTGTGCATGTGTGCAATTTTGATCAGGCACAAACTGTGGAGAACTGACATTTGCGATGAACGGTGCCAAAACCAAACATTGATGGGACTAATACTTTTAGAGAAGTTACATATATTAACTAACAACACTGAACAATAGACATTGATATTTACATTCTGAACTCACACTCCAATTCAGCAGGGAATCATCATCTTTAAATAACAGCAGGTTAATCATCTTTATATTAAAAGCGTGAGTGTCCGCGTGCGTGATTTTATTTCATAAGTTCAATGTAAATACATAATATAATTGTACATATGTTAAAAATACATGGCTGACACAAGAAAGTGAAACCACTTATTTCCAGTGTGGTCCACTTAAAAATCAAATGATATGTATCAAAGTGAAGTCCGGATTGAAAAGATGTTCCTGCTAGCTTGGCTAGCAGGGAATTCCCCTTTGACTGACCTGTTAGAGTCTTGGTCTTGAGTGCGAGCAATCCGGTGTTCGAATCCCACCGCCATTCCTGCCACAAAAATAAGTCATCCGGTCACAAACTGGCATTGTTGGCAGGATGTGGCAGTTGACTGGGTAGTCGCAGAACATGCTGAAATGCAAAGTCAAAGTCAAAACTGGTGGGGAAATATGTAGCAAGGTGAAGTCTGGATTGCAAGCTAGCAGGAAATTCCCCTTTGGCTGACCTGGTCTTGGTCTCGAGTGTGAGAACTCCGGTGTTCGAATCAGGTCAGGTCAGGTCAATCGGTCAGCCTTTGGCTGACCTGGTCTTGGTCTCGAGTGTGAGAACTCCGGTGTTCGAATCCCACCGCCATCCCTGCCACAAAAATAAGTCATCCGGTCACAGATAAAATAGAAATAAAAATAAAATAATAATAATCTGAGCAGTGGTAGAGCGATGGTGATGCCAAATGTTGAGTCGATTTCAGTCAACACTTAAACCAGAAATGCCATATTGAACTCTTCCTGGAGTGACAATAGAGGAGATCTTGGTTCAATTCAGTGGACAGTCGACACTGAAACTAGAAATGCAAACTGTTGAACTCCTCCAGGAGCAATAGAGGAGATCTCATGCAAATTCAGTGGACAGTCCATACTGAAACCGGAAACGCTAACCTGAGAGGTGGCACACATTTTGACAGCCTTTGAGGTTAGTCAGTGACTATCTAGTGTGTATATTACATGTAAAAATATTTGGATCTTTGAAAATAAGTAAATTTCTCTACCCTGAATAATCAAAATTGATACTTAAAAAACTCTGAATCAAATCAAATCAAATCAATTTTATTTATATAGCGCCAAATCACAACAAACAGTTGCCCCAAGGCGCTTTATATTGTAAGGCAAAAGCCATACAATAATTACAGAAAAACCCCAACGGTCAAAACGACCCCCTGTGAGCAAGCACTTGGCGACAGTGGGAAGGAAAAACTCCCTTTTAACAGGAAGAAACCTCCAGCAGAACCAGGCTCAGCGACATGAAACATATTATTAATAATAAAATTTTAAAAATAAATCTTTTGGGACCGAACATGTGACAGTCTGAAGTGAAAAGAAATGCATCTTTTAAGATTTACAGAATTCATTCATATGAATCGCCATGAAAATAAAACCTTTCAGTCGATTTTTTAAAGACTAAATGTAAAAATAATGAAACAAATTCTGTATGAAAACCACAAAAGTCTGTGTTCGTGGCAGAAAATGAAACGACGTGACGTGTCGGATTTTTAGCCATTATATAGTTATCGTGGTACTAATAAAAGCAGAGTATATAATGTGAGTCTTGGTTTTATTTTGTTAAACACTGTACTTTACGTACACAACGTAACACGTCTGCCAATCAGTGAAAGCAGAAACAATATCATCCAATGACAATCGGTCTTATTCACTGTGCGCATGACGTAGCGTTGCTAAGCCTCTTAGTGCTGCTAGCTTGTAGTTTACTAGGAAGGAAGAAGATGGATTCTCCAATATTGGTAATATTTTTTGTACAGCATATGCGCGTTTCAGGCTTTTAATTATGACAGTTTTGTTTACTTATAGGTAGACGATTCTGTGTCGACAGGTCGATAGTTTATCCATCTGATTACTTCGTTTAGCGCTGTCGGCTAGCTGGTTAGCTACCGTCAGGTACTTTGGTCTGTGCCAACAGTTTGTGGATGATGTGGAAGTATGACGTCCTCTTGTTAATTGTACATAGAAGCTGTGATTTTTACATAATGTAAGAGTCATTTGGTGACTCTTGTGGGATAGTTTTTATGCCATTCACCTATTTTTGACTTGTTCACCCCGCGGTATCATGACAGAGGAAAAATAATGTTTGGGTTCACGTGTCCTTTGAGAGGCAATAATGCAGAATTGGTCATTTTCAGGTTCCTTATTTAATATTAAGAATGGAGTGACCAGAAAAATAGGCACTACCATTCAATATCATATGGTGTTATTGGTAAATAGACTGAGTGACAAGAAAAGCACATCCACAAAGATCCTCCTTAGACCCTGTGTTCACATAAGGGTGCATAATGTTTTCCAAAAAGTACTTCCAGTTCAAGGTCAGGTGTTGGAAGACTAAAGTATAGTTGGAACCCATCAGCTTTCATTAGGCTGCAAGTGTGCATAACAACTCTGCAAACAGTTTGCTTCGCATGATTATATAGATAAGAAAACAGTCATGTTGTAGATGATTTTGGTGACTGTAGAGTTGTGTTTTTTGTATATAGGTTGTTAAAGTTAATACTTGCAGTTGATTGGCACAGTTTTTTCCCCCGGTGTGAAGTATTTTCACAAAAAAAAAGCAAATCGCTAATTCCACACATGTAAGTGGAGATGATGCACCAAAGAGTCATATAACTAAGTATTTTGCAAATGGAACTGTTGTGGAGCTAAAACATAAATTGACAGCAGAAACCCTGATGTTTATGAGCACAGTTGTTAAGGAAATATGGATGTCTCATTAATACCTGATCCACTTAATTAGTATTGATCCATTCCATCTCAGATGTAAAATGATATGATGGTACTTGCACAAATGAAAATAATACTTCATGGTCTATGCTCTTACAGGAACCATCCCTGTACACTGTCAAAGCTGTCCTCATTCTGGATAATGATGGAGACAGACTTTATGCAAAGGTATGATTTTGTCAGTTATATACCAACATAGCTTGCAGTGGAGATGTTTTGGTTAAGCCTTTCCTGTTTTAGCCATTTGGTTCTTGGTCACCTGTATGACCTTCATGTCAGTTTTATGTCATTTGTGTTGTGGGCAGTGGTTTTCAACATCAGTATTTCATAATGTTTTTCTTTTTAAATTTGTCATCTGTAGTATTATGATGATACGTATCCCACAGTCAAAGAGCAGAAAGCTTTTGAGAAGAACATTTTCAACAAAACTCACAGGACGGACAGTAAGAGGAAACATGGTTACCTAATTAAAAATGGTCAGTTTCTGATTAATGTAACTATAATGTGATTATTTTTTTGTGCATTCAGGTGAGATAGCATTACTTGAGGGTCTCACGGTTGTTTACAAGAGCAACATAGATCTCTTCTTCTATGTGATTGGAAGTTCACATGAAAATGAGGTAAGTTTTAGTTTTACTGTCCTATAAACCTGTCTGCCTAAACTTTTCAGGAATAAGGCAGCTTGACTGGAGTTTGAAAATTGTTGAACTTGTAATGGGTTGATTTTTGGACATGGGAATCCATTTTCCTGTTGTAAAGATTTTCTTTACAATATTTTTTCTTTTTATTCCTTCTTTGAAGAAGGAAGAAAAGTGTTATCAGACTCTGCAGGTAGAGCACTGTTAGCTGTTCTGAATGCAGTTAAATTGTGTCAGTATTTAGGTTAGAAATCTTACACACAATTGTATAAAACTTGCATTTATCTACTTGTAGATTATGCTACTTGGTCTGGATTATTGCTAACAAATTAAATGTGACAAAGATCAGAACAGAGCTGTGCACTGTTTTCTGAGTGCATAAAAGGTCCAGAAAGTTGCATTATGTGAGAACATGTTGGAATGTGAACTGAGGCATCAGGCTGACATGGAACAGATTTATTAACATGTCTGATAACAGCCTTAATTAAAAAAAAGTATTTTATTGGAATTTATGAGATACTTGTTTGTGGGCAAGGGAACTTTCAAACATATTTAGCAAGGTAGGTGTGTTTATATGTATGAATGCAGTCTTGTATAAAGTACCTCAGAATGAAACTTGAGTGAAACTACAAGTATCTTATCATAAAATTGCTTTGGTAAAAGTTGAAGTCTCTGTTAAAAATAATACTTGAGTAAAAGTCTTAAAGTATCTGACATTTACTGTACTTAAGTATCAAAAATAAATTTCTCATATGAAATGTACTTAAATTTAAAGTGAATTCTAAATGAGTGGAGAGTGAAACGGAAACATGAAAGAAAGACAGTGTGGTGTCTGGAGAAACCAGGAGGGGGCCCCTATAAAAGACTGGATCCGCCTCTGGCGGAGCAGATGGTGTCGGATGAGCGCTGTTCTTTTTCTGAAGATGCAGTCTTTTTCTTGGAAGACCCACACGCACTTTTCTGTTAAACACAACAGCCAGGCTCTTGTGAGACAGAATAGTCATTTATAGCTACACAGTTGTGCCAAATTTAAAACCCTTTCCAAACATCACCACCACCAACCACTACAAAGCAACCAAACGCAGTGCTCTTTGCGCTCTCAAATCCAAAACGCGGAGCCGCTTTTACGCAGCACTTCTCCGTGAACATTTGTCAGTACTTTTCTCCTTACGTGTGTGTTAACTCCAATTGAGCGCTGCACTCCAGTGCATGTGTGTGTGCGTCAGCATATGTGCGCGTTTCATGTCTAAATTTTTGCTGCAGGGGTGAAGAGAAGAGAACTGTATCT
This sequence comes from Thalassophryne amazonica, assembly GCF_902500255.1. NCBI lineage: Eukaryota > Metazoa > Chordata > Actinopteri > Batrachoidiformes > Batrachoididae > Thalassophryne > Thalassophryne amazonica. Next base: position 71,176,230 of record NC_047108.1, read on the forward strand.
GCTGCACTCTGACTTACTTTCACCTCTGCAAACAGGCATTGCCCAATCAAATTTCTTCTACTTTTATATTGTAGTAACTTGTAACAAAAATGTTTAAGAGAAATGTATCGGAGTAAATGTATACATTTTACTGAGGAAATGTAGTGGAGTAAAAGTGAAAGTCGCCAGAAATGTAAAGTACAGATATGTCATAATTTTACCTATGTACGGTAACAAAGTATTTCTACTACGTTACATTACAACTGTGTGTGTGTGTGTGTGTGTGTCAAAGGGGAGTCAAGGCTTGGTTCATATATGTGTTCATATGTCACGGTACGACTTTGGTTTTTACACATGGGGAGGTGATGGTCCAGTGATTAAGCATTGGGCTTGAGACGAGAGGATCCTCTGTTCAAATCCCAGCCTGACTGGAAAATTACTAAGGGCTCTTGGGCAAGGTCCTGAATCCCCTAGTTGCTCCCAGTGTGTAGTGAGTACAGTGTATGGCAGCAGAGATCTACCATCAGACATGTTGGTACTGTGAGACAAAATGTATATGTAAACTTTCTTTTTTCATTCAATGCTTATGAATTGGATTTCATCTCTTATCATTCATGTTGGGATGAATTTACTCTGCAGTGAGTTAAGTGTTTTGCTTTTTGTTTGTATGTTGCATGACCTGGAGCCAGACTCCCTTCCATATTTTGTCCGTTTTAAGTTTGGTCTGTTTTTGCGCAAAGTACATTATCTCATAAAACCTCGCTCTGTACAAATTTGAAATCATTGTATGCAATGTGGCTATTCTGTGGCCATCTCATCTGTGAAATTTTACACTATATAAAACATCAACCTATAAGTTGATGGCATTTTCTGTGTAAACTCAAAATGCAGTCTGATCTCATCCGGGGGCAGTGATTTACCACAAATACGAGTTTGTCTGCTTTCACGTTTAGGTTCATATTTCAGAAGGAAAAGGTAAATTAACCAATTCCATTTATGCTTCCAAAATTTCTTATTGGAATAATCCAGTTGCTTGCTTCAAGTGCCTGGTTCATTGTTTCCTCTTTTTGCCTCAGACACACAGACAACAGACTGAGGGGTTGGCCACGCCTCCTGCACACAGCATGAGACTAGAGTGACACAGTCTGTGGACATGAGATGAAGTGTTGGTTTATGAAAAGAAATACACACATGTATGTATAATCACACTGTGCAGAGGCAGAGTTGGGCCTTGTGAGACAAACTGCATACAGTTCTGTAAACTGAACTGTTGTCTATGTACCCTACAGTTCAATACAGATGTATCTATTGTGACACCCTATATATATATATTATGTGTGTGCATGTGCTTTTGATTTGAATTATTTTATTTTTTTTATTTGTTTATATGCAGAGCAGGTGCCACTGTTGCATTTTCAGCCTGGCCTCACCTTCTTCATATTCTACTTCTTACGTCTAATGACCAAACGGAGAGGCAGAACTAGGAAGTTGAGAGCATTTCAAGATGTTGCTGTGAAAAAGACCAATGAACTTAAGACTGTCTGTGATCTTGGACAAGATACTTCTACATTTTCAGTGGGTACCCGCCTTAGCTGGGGAAGTAATCTGCAATGGACTGGTGCCCCATCTTGAAGGAGTTGTAGACCTTTATCAGCTTCACGCTACGATATCCAGGATCATCACTGACCCAGTGGACCTACGGACCTGTATAGGATGTACTCTGTCTTCAAATTTTATGCCTTGTCCAACATCCTGAGAATTCAATGGATTCCCAGTAAGGTGTTGGACATCACAGTCGGCCTGTACACAAGTCCTGTGAGTTCTTTGCAAAGTGAAGTTGTAGAGTCCAGCAACTTGGGTGCCTTTGTTGAGGAGGAACAGTTCACTGACTTTGATTTTGTGGGTAATGCTTTGATCTTTTTGGAATCAGTGGATGCCCGAGTCATTGCAGTAGAGATGCTGAGTGAGGACTTAAGTGACTGCGTTTGAGATTGTTCTGGATCAAGACAAAGATCTAAGGTTTTAGTGACTTCTTTGACAATATCATCAGAAGTATATCTGTCTGTTGTGACAGTGTTGAACTTTAAACTTGAGAGATTCACTTAGCTCGGCAGTGACACTCCTGTTTCTGGGACCTCTGCCCTAGAGGTTGAGGGATGCAGTGACTGTGTCAAATGAGCAGTTATATAGGAAGATGAGGCACACTCCCTGCATCATGAGGAGATGTCAACTGTGTCAATTCTGTCGTGTCTAGTTTTCTTGTGTGCTATACAGCATGCAGTTGTCTGTGTTAAGTACCCCAGTAAAAGGAAATGGTCAAGCGGACTCATGCATCATCTGGCTGCAGCGTTTAAATGACTACTTCTCTGGGGAGAAGGACCGGTTGTCTGCCTGTGTTTGCCAACCAGGACCACAGCTGGTTGATGAAGAGATGCATGGCACCAGTGCATGCTCCCACACATGACCTGACCATCTTATTATTAAAAGTTTTCAGTTAGTTACACTGCTTAAGGTTCTGTTATTGCACACTCCCCACAAACATCTGGTTAATTTTAAATCAATGACTGTATTTTCCGGAGTATAAATCACACCGGATTATAAATTGCACCTGTCAAAAAATGCCTCTTGAAGAGGAAAAACACATGCTGCACCCGAGTATAACTCATAGGATCTTCCTAACTAGTCAACAAACTGTGACCTACACTTCCGACAATATGTTCAGTTGATTTTGGGGAAACTGAAAGTTTACAAACACATCAGGTTGGACAGAGTCCAGTGTATTCTGACAACTAAAGGTAGCGGCATGTAGAAATTGTAGCTGTAATCTACATGTGTGCCAGGAAGAACGATTCAGATCTGTGCTACTCAGAACTGGATATGTGACAATTCATTCCAACATGCTTGGATGTATCCTTTTTCCCCAATCAAATATGAGGCAGAAATATGTGTATACTGATTATAAAAGATTGATACAGGTGTCTAATATTTATCAGTCCACAAAAAGAGTCAGCTGTCAGAACGGCAGAGAAAATCAGGAGCACATTTAACACAGTTGCAGTAACCAGTTGTAAGTAACACGTTTTCTTCTCCAGCTGATAAGGACTTATGCTGCACACCTACCTTCACCCATTACTCACAGAACATTTTGTGTCATTTTGTCCCCTTTTCTGAAAAGAAAAAAAAATACCTGCATTAACAAGGAACTGGCAAGTGTTCACTCAAAATACCTGTTGATACCCAGCTGCTGTATTTGATTTGGTGTCACAGTATGATGGGGGAACAGTTTTTATACGTACATGCAACTACATCTAGCTTTTGTGGTTGTTTGTTCTTGCTCAAGACAGCAGCCATTATGTCTGGAATGAAAATCACTCCACACTCAGTCAATATATAGATGTTTTGTTTCAGGTTGGAACAAAAAAACATTGTGGCTGCAGTTATGAGTTCTTGTTGTCTGCACACTCATGTCTTTCAGTCCTGTAGTGTAAAAAATGGTACTTCAGACTCTTCCTCTTGTCTCAGCAAAGGCTTAGTGTAGGAAAAAAGAATATCTTCAAGTTCTTTGATAATAATGTGCATATTTTATTTTTTTTTAACACATGTACAGTTGACAGTATTTTTTTTTTCTTTTTTTTTTCAGAAAACTGAAAACCAGGATAAAGTGCATGAACTGATTTGTGTGTTGTTTTTTCCTTGTGTTCTCCACAGCTCATGCTAATGGCTGTTCTAAATTGCCTTTTTGATTCTCTCAGTCAAATGTTGAGGTACGTTCTACTGTCTTGGCATCCATCATTTAAACAAGAACACAGTCTTTCTATTCTGAAGAGTGGATGAGCCATCCATTTTTTTTCCCTGCTCTGCAGAAAAAATGTGGAGAGGAGGGCTTTGCTGGAGAATATGGAGGGTCTCTTTCTTGCGGTGGATGAAATTGTTGATGGGGGGTATGTGAGACATTTACAGCCATCTCTTGTTTGGCTGCAGTATATTATTGCAGTAGTTTTGTTTACATCCCCCACCCAACCCAGCTTTGAGATGAGAATTCGCTTTTCTTTGCTGCCTCCTACAGGGTGATCCTAGAAAGTGACCCGCAGCAAGTTGTGCACCGGGTGGCTCTGAGAGTAAGCTCTTCCCCTCTCATTACATGCATACAATGTACAACTGTACAAAAAGTGAGATGTTGGTGTCTTAACATGTTTGTTCCTGTAGGGGGATGACGTGCCTTTGACAGAGCAGACTGTATCTCAGGTGAGAAACAAATATTGCTGCCTTGCTTTTCTGTCACCTATAAAGTTTAAAAGCTCCATTAGTTTATTGAACGTTAAAACTAATTAGTTTCAGAACTTGGAAATACAAGGGCATTGTTACAGCATCATTCTCCAATGTTTCTACTTTGCCTCTAGGTTGTCATTTATTGAACTATCTTCTATGCATGACAGTGTACATGATTACTAATTACTCTGTGGGAAGGTGGTGGGTAGCCAATGGTGGTTGCTGTCTTTGAGTTCTTACATGAGTCTGCTTGTGTGTGAGTACCTCTCTTGATTAATGTTGTCATTTAAGAGGTCTGAGACTGGCTCCCGCCATCCCTCCTCTGGCCATGATTAATGGCCATCCCCAATCCTTGTGCTTTATGGTGATGATTCAGCTTTCATTCAGTGAATGAAGATGATTAATTACATCATTCATATTTCTTCTCATGCACATCACTCTTTATCCTCTTTTGGTCAGTTTGTAGGAAACATTTAGCTTTCAACTCTTTTCTCCATTTAACTAAAAAATAAGTCCCTTCGGCTGCTCCCTTGTTTTGCACTTAGGGTCCCCACAGCAAATCTGAGTTGGAGCTGCATGTTGAATTGGCACAAGTTTTACACCAGATGCCCTTCTTCATGCGGCTCCACATTACATGGAGAAATGTGGCAGGGGTGGGGTTTGAACCCAGAACCTTCCGGTCTGTTACATTTTAAAACCCATGTTCCTAAACTGCTAATTTATTCAATAAAACTCCAGTTGTGTTGTTTTAAAGCACTACTCTCGAGAGCCTTAAAACCATGGGGAGATCGAATTTAGTTGATCAATAAAGCAGCCATCATCAATTATTCGCTTTATGTTTGTTCCACGTCTTTGTTCGACCAGTGATCCTCGTGTAATCCTAATCCTCGTGTAATCCTAATCCTCGTGTCCTAATATAGCTGGTAAAAATAGCAGTCTGGGGCTTTTCCGCAAGCCCGTGGGGGGGAAAAGAAAGTGTAACGTGACTTATCTCAATAGTGGATTTTATGTATTGTCCATGGTCCATATATTCATATCTTAGTCTATCACCTTGCTAGGAAATTTAAAAATTGATTCTCATGTCACATATTGGTGACCCCTTTTCATGAGGTTACCCATTTGTGTAATGAGGGAGGGTGTGGCCTAAAGGGATTAACACTGTATAGTTTGCGTAATTTGGAAGGATCTTGAAGTAAGCAACAATCACGATGTTATGGTATTTGTGCTGGAGACCCTCCTGTCCTGTGCACCAACAGCATTTGCTGTATATTCGTTTTGTGAATTGTTCTGTAATTTATGTCTGTAGCATGGCCCAAGCAGATGCTCAACCCTTTGAGTCTGGTCTGCTTGAGGTTTCTCCCTCAGAGGGAGTTTTATCTTACCACTGCTGCTGTGGGGGTTAGTAAGGTCAGACCTTACTTGTGTGAAGCGCCTTGAGACAACTCTGTTGTGATTTGGTGCTATATAAATTAAAAATAAATTGAAATTGAATTGAGTTATCAGTGCAAGTCACTAGATCAGAAATAAACTTGCCAAATTCAGTTAACAATTTGGAGTATGGACTGGAAGGCCTATGAACAGTAACAAAGTAACATGCCTGAATTTTGCCATTCTGATCGTGATCGCTTGTCTCTGCCTGAGCGGGGCAGAGAACCAGATGTTCAGAAGAACTAAATTTAGGACCCTCAAGTTTAACTAAACCCAGATTATTGAATTAAAGCACTGCTTCTGCTGTGCTTCTTGTCATTAGCAAAACGGCTAAATATGTATGCAGGTGGGTAGGTATGGCACATGTCATACCTTAGGTTTATGGTTACAGAGGTCTACAAGGGCTAAAGGTGATTACAGTGGAATTTTTATTTATTGTATTTTTGCATTGCACAGTCATCTGGTGGGGCATCCCACCAGATGATTTCTTAGGGCATATGGCACCAAACATGAAATGGAAACATCAATATTTTCATAATTCTTTATTGAGAATAGTCAGCTCACTTGACATTTTATTTACTAGTAATACACACTTAACGTTAGCTTCCAATTGCCTTGATTCAAAGCTTTGAAGGGCGCTTTGAAGGGCGCTTTGAAGACTCGAATGTGACACCCTCTGATGTTGAGAAAGTACACAGAAAAGATATAAGAAAAAAAGTAGCTGGAAGACAGGTGCACATTCATTTTTCAGGGCATTACAGTCACAGAGGGGCAACAGTGGCCTTGAGAGTGCAGTCACGGGGACAAGCACAGATGCTGCTGCTCACACACAGGACAAAAACAATTTAACTTTTTTAACGTTAAATACAATAAGCCAATTCAGCATCTCGGCACACGCGGTGCATGCTGGGCTGGGTCAAAGTTCACCACTCCCCATAACACATTCCAAGTGCTGACAGCAATGTCAATATTAAAGATTTCAAGCACTGGAAGGTCTTCGTTTTGAAAGAATTGTTCAAGAAATGGGGCTATGAAAAAGTTGGGATGCGGAAGGAAGAACTTGTGGCCCTGTCTTATGCACTCGCACTACAAAATGCCCTCGTAGTATCAACTAAAGAAGATGAACAAAGAAAGAATATGTCTTTACTGACTGTTTACTTAACAGACAATTCCTGGTTTGTTAAAACTGTCAGATGTTTTGGAAAACAAGACATCGGCAACAAGTAAATGTTCCCCCTGAATGTAGATATTAACGAGTATCTCATACAGAAATAGGAGCAAAACCTGACTGGCCATGAAACACAGACTGAGACCTGTCCATTTTTATATACACACAGAGTCTATAGTCTGTGTACCCATGTTATATACAGTGTATAATTGTATAACAATGGTAAGTAGTCAGCTGTGTTCACAGTATGACACCTTACGAATGCTCAGATCTGTGCAGTGGTATACCGTAATACAGGCGTGATCAAATCTTTGGGTTTATTTGGATATATAACAGATTAAAGTAAAAATAATAATTATGACTTACTAATTTAGTCCACTCAGCACAAAATCTTATGATTCTGTTTGAAAAGTTGCAGCGCAAATGCGATGTGCGGGTTCCACAACTATACTGGACAAACGTGGTTTTTCCACTTTTGCAGCCAATGCGGATCATCCACAGAACAATGTCGACCTGGCATGCTGCTCTAACAGTGCTTATAGCTGCTAATTTTAACATGAAGGGCAAAAGATCACATACTCCAGTAATGTGGCTTCTGTGCTTTTGTTTATGGTCACGGTGCATGCGCATTGATAATGTTGATTTGGCTTAAAGTTTAGGCTTTAGATGGCATACGCGGCAAATTTGCCAGCGGCTCCCGTTGGGGAACACTCTCATTATTCAACTTTTGTTTGTTGCATCATCAGTTGTACAGCTTCACGATGGAGTGGCACAGAGAAGGAGTTTCATACAAGAAAGCTAATTATGCTGCATCCGGAAAGTATTCACGCTTCACTTTTTCCACATTTTATGTTACAGTCTAATTCCCAAATGGAAGCCATTTTTTCTTAAAGTTTACACACAATACCCCATAATGACAATGTGTAAAAGGTTTTTTGCAAAATTATTAAAAATAAAAAACTACAGAATCATATGTTCACAAATATTCACAGCCTTTGCCATTGTGGATCTGGTTACACTCACACCTGTCTGCACATAAGGTTCTACAGTTGACAGTGCATGTCAGAGCACAGACTAAGTATGAAGTCAAAGGAATTGTCTGTAGACCTCCGAGACCGGATTGTCTCGAGGCTCAAATCTGGGGAAGGGTACAGAAACATTTCTACTGTTTTGAAGGTTCCGATGAGCACAGTGGCCTCCATCATCCATAAATGGAAGAATTTCAGATCCACCAGGACTCCTCCAAAAGCTGACTGCCCGTCTAAACTGAGTAATCGGGAGAGAACGGCCTTAGTCAGTGAGGTGATCAAGAACCTAAAGTTCACTCTGTTAGAGCTCCAGCATTCCTCTGTGGAGAGAGGAGAACTTTCCAGAAGGTCAACTATCTCTGTAGCAATCCAGCAATCAGGCCTGTATGGTAGAGTGACCAGCTGGAAGCCACTCCTTAGTAAAAGGCACATGGCAGCCCACCTGGAGTTTGCCAAAAGGCACCTGAAGCACCCTCAGCCCATGAGAAACAAAATTCTCTGGTTTGATGAGACAAAGATTGAACTCTGCCTTGAATGCCAGGTGTCATGTTTGGAGGAAACCAGACACCATCCCTACAGTGAAGCGTGGTGGTAGTAGCATCATGCTGTGGGGATGTTTTTCAGTGGCAGGAACTGGGAGACTAGTCAGGATTGAGCGGAAGATGAATGCAGCAATGTACAGAGACATCCTGGATGAAAACCTGCTCCAGAGCGCTCTTGACCTCAGGCTGGGGCGGCGATTCATCTTTCAGCAGGACAATGACCCTAAGCACACAGCCAAGATATCAGAGGAGTCCACTGTGGCCCAGCCAGAGCCCATACCTGAATTTGATTAAACATCTCTGGAGAGATCTGAAAATGGCTGAGCACCGCTGCTCCCCATCCACCTTTGAGCTTGGTAGGTGCTGCAAAGAGGAATGGGCAAAACTGCCCAAAGATAGGTGCACCAAGCTTGCGGCATCATATTCAAGAAGACTTGAGTCTGTAATTTCTGCCAAAGGTGCATCAATAAAGTATTGAGTAGAGCGTGAATACTTGTGTATGTACATGTGATTTCTTAGTGCTATTCATGCTGTCATTATGGGGTGTTGTGAGTAGAGTTTTGAGGGTCGGGGGGGGGGGGGGGGGGGGTTTACTCCATTGTGGAATAAGGCTATAACATAATAAAATGTAGAAAAAGTGAAGTGTTGTGAATACTTTCTGGATGCACTGTATATAAAGCCCCAACTCAAATAAATAAAGTGATGTGATGTGGATGCACTTTGAGTGGGGCTGCATAGTTATTGGGTGGAAGTTGTGCACAAAATTTGTCTTTTAGTCTTTTTTTTTTTGAGTGCATTGTGATAGTGTAGAGGGAAAAACTGCAGAAAAATTGTTGTTCTCCAAATATTTACAGACATGACCGCTCTAAAAGTGCAATTACTTCTGTCAGTATAACTTGACATTTTGGTGTTGGCCATTTCGGTAAATATTGTTCACGAGTGAGGGACGGATGGAGCGTGAGATCGATAGACGGATCGGTGCAGCATCTGCAGTGATGCGGTCGCTGTATCGGACCGTCGTGGTGAAGAGAGAGCTGAGTAGGGGGGCAAAGCTCTCGATTTACCGATCGATCTACGTTCCGATCCTCACCTATGGTGAAAAGAAAGAACGAGATTGCGAGTACAAGCGGCCGAGATGAGTTTCCTCCACAGGGTGGCTGGGCACTCCCTTAGAGATAGGGTGAGGAGCTCGGTCACTCGGGAGGAGCTTGGAGTCAAGCTGCTGCTCCTCCACGTCGAAAGGAGTCAGTTGAGGTGGCTCGGGCATCTTTTCCGGATGCCCCCTGGACGCCTCGCTGGAGAGGTGTTCCAGGCATGTCCCATTGGGAGGAGGCCTGGGGAAGACCCAGGACATGCTGGGTCTTCCCCGGGGCTTGGGAACGCCTTGGGGTTCCCCCGGAGGAGCTGGGGGGAGGTGTGTGTATATGTATATGTGTATAAATAAATCAATCAATCAATTTTTTTATATAGCGCCAAATCACAACAAACAGTTGCCCCAAGGCGCTTTATATTGTAAGGCAAGGCCATACAATAATTATGTAAAACCCCAACGGTCAAAACGACCCCCTGTGAGCAAGCACTTGGCTACAGTGGGAAGGAAAAACTCCCTTTTAACAGGAAGAAACCTCCAGCAGAACCAGGCTCAGGGAGGGGCAGTCTTCTGCTGGGACTGGTTGGGGCTGAGGGAGAGAACCAGGAAAAAGACATGCTGTGGAGGGGAGCAGAGATCGATCACTAATGATTAAATGCAGAGTGGTGCATACAGAGCAAAAAGAGAAAGAAACAGTGCATCATGGGAACCCCCCAGCAGTCTACGTCTATAGCAGCATAACTAAGGGATGGTTCAGGGTCACCTGATCCAGCCCTAACTATAAGCTTTAGCAAAAAGGAAAGTTTTAAGCCTAATCTTAAAAGTAGAGAGGGTGTCTGTCTCCCTGATCTGAATTGGGAGCTGGTTCCACAGGAGAGGAGCCTGAAAGCTGAAGGCTCTGCCTCCCATTCTACTCTTACCCTCTATTGGGGTGATATGGTACTACGAGGTCCCTAAGATAAGATGGGACCTGATTATTCAAAACCTTATAAGTAAGAAGAAGAATTTTAAATTCTATTCTAGAATTAGCAGGAAGCCAATGAAGAGAGGCCAATATGGGTGAGATATGCTCTCTCCTTCTAGTCCCCGTCAGTACTCTAGCTGCAGCATTTTGAATTAACTGAAGGCTTTTTAGGGAACTTTTAGGACAACCTGATAATAATGAATTACAATAGTCCAGCCTAGAGGAAATAAATGCATGAATTTCAGCATCACTCTGAGACAAGACGTTTCTGATTTTAGAGATATTGCGTAAATGCAAAAAAGCAGTCCTACATATTTGTTTAATATGCGCTTTGAATGACATATCCTGATCAAAAATGACTCCAAGATTTCTCACAGTATTACTAGAGGTCAGGGTAATGCCATCCAGAGTAAGGATCTGGTTAGACACCATGTTTCTAAGATTTGTGGGGCCAAGTACAATAACTTCAGTTTTATCTGAGTTTAAAAGCAGGAAATTAGAGGTCATCCATGTCTTTATGTCTGTAAGACAATCCTGCAGTTTAGCTAATTGGTGTGTGTCCTCTGGCTTCATGGATAGATAAAGCTGGGTATCATCTGCGTAACAATGAAAATTTAAGCAATACCGTCTAATAATACTGCCTAAGGGAAGCATGTATAAAGTGAATAAAATTGGTCCTAGCACAGAACCTTGTGGAACTCCATAATTAACTTTAGTCTGTGAAGAAGATTCCCCATTTACATGAACAAATTGTAATCTATTAGACAAATATGATTCAAACCACCGCAGCGCAGTGCCTTTAATACCTATGGCATGCTCTAATCTCTGTAATAAAATTTTATGGTCAACAGTATCAAAAGCAGCACTGAGGTCTAACAGAACAAGCACAGAGATGAGTCCACTGTCTGAGGCCATAAGAAGATCATTTGTAACCTTCACTAATGCTGTTTCTGTACTATGATGAATTCTAAAACCTGACTGAAACTCTTCAAATAGACCATTCCTCTGCAGATGATCAGTTAGCTGTTTTACAACTACCCTTTCAAGAATTTTTGAGAGAAAAGGAAGGTTGGAGATTGGCCTATAATTAGCTAAGATAGCTGGGTCAAGTGATGGCTTTTTAAGTAATGGTTTAATTACTGCCACCTTAAAAGCCTGTGGTACATAGCCAACTAACAAAGATAGATTGATCATATTTAAGATCGAAGCATTAAATAATGGTAGGGCTTCCTTGAGCAGCCTGGTAGGAATGGGGTCTAATAAACATGTTGATGGTTTGGATGAAGTAACTGAAAATAACTCAGACAGAACAATCGGAGAGAAAGAGTCTAACCAAATACCGGCATCACTGAAAGCAGCCAAAGATAACGATATGTCTTTGGGATGCTTATGAGTAATTTTTTCTCTAATAGTTAAAATTTTGTTAGCAAACAAAGTCATGAAGTCATTACTAGTTAAAGTTAATGGAATACTCAGCTCAATAGAGCTCTGACTCTTTGTCAGCCTGGCTACAGTGCTGAAAAGAAACCTGGGGTTGTTCTTATTTTCTTCAATTAGTGATGAGTAGAAAGATGTCCTAGCTTTACGGAGGGCTTTTTTTTTATAGAGCAACAGACTCTTTTCCCAGGCTAAGTGAAGATCTTCTAAATTAGTGAGACGCCATTTCCTCTCCAACTTACGGGTTATCTGCTTTAAGCTACGAGTTTGTGAGTTATACCACGGAGTCAGACACTTCTGATTTAAAGCTCTCTTTTCAGAGGAGCTACAGCATCCAAAGTTGTCTTCAATGAGGATGTAAAACTATTGACGAGATACTCTATCTCACTTACAGAGTTTAGGTAGCTAC